>NC_083538.1:1444574-1749362 GCF_018135715.1 Danaus plexippus
AAAATTTTAAAGAGTCGAGTAAACCTTTTTTATCTGTACGAGATCATTCTGTCTGAATTGTTTCATATTTATTCTAGACCACATTCACCCCAAGCTGAAAAAGCTTCCATACACTTTACTGGTGATGCAAAACTTTCCGGCAAGAATCCCCCGACTTTGATGTGCAGAATGTATCAAACAAAGGGACAATTCATGTAACGATTTATATCGTCTTTTGTTTAGTATTATTTTAATATTCGCTGTAATGTTTCTAGACTTAATATTATATTGTTTCTTTAAAGAGAAATAATAAATGTGAAAACAAGTGTAAATCATGAACATCTGCCTCTAAAAGCTCCTCATACAGGGCACGTGCTTGTGAGGACATAACTTCAGAACTAAGCCGTAAAACACGAGAAAATTCTTCTTTATAGCCTTACAAGACCCCCAAGTACTGCAGATTACTATTCTCATTTTATAAATGTCAACGCTTCAAACTTGAAAGGGTAAAGATTGTAGGAAATAAAGTATGGAAAAGGGCTGGCTAAGTCGATTCAGTTTACGAGGTCGTTGGATGAGAAAAATATTTGAATATTGTTCTCAGAAAATCGTTCACTTTTTAAAGCTTTATATTTGCATTCAAAACTTTTTTGGTTAACTGTAATAATGGCAAAATATAATACAAGCCACCAATCTCTAACAGAATTAGGACAATAACAATTAAACTAGTTCCGAAATGAACTCTATAATACTACAAAAAGGTGACTTCATAAGGTAATTCAAATATTTTACAATTTTTTTAAACAAGAAAAACAAAGTATTTTCGAATGAAATCAAAAGCAGAAATCATCAAGTAAATAAAATCTTTTAAACACCCAAAGAAACGAAATTGTAGCGAAAGGTGTCCAAATAAATATTAGGAGGACAAATCACAAAATTACTTCCTCTTGATACACGACTAACAAAGACGATTCATATCCGACACCGTGACGGATACGATATGGAGACGTAGCGAAATAAGGAGCAGGAAACGAATACAAATACAAAATAAAAATAAATGTAAGGAATACGGAAATGAGAGAAACCGTGTACCGGGTGTGAATTAAAATGGGGGTACGGAATTTTGTGCGTAGACAGAATTTATAGATCCATGGACTGTGTTTTTGGAGTTTGGGTTCCGGGTTCTTTATATTCGCGTATTTCTAAGTTCATTGTAATGCTGAAAATAATAGAGCGAGGTTTAAAATATACAAAATTTTCTTGTTTATTTTATTCTTTACATTGAGATTTAGATTCAGAAAGAGATTGCAATCTGCATGACAAGGAGGAGGATTCAAAGATTTTTTCGCTTGCAGCGCTTGCATTGATATTAAATATATAAATCATTTCAATGTATAATAGTGATCTATTTAAATATATCTTAAAGAACTAACAATGTATTTTCCGACAAAGCGAACAGTTTAGCGAATTATTTTGTCTCTAATAATGTAACATATAATACTCCCTAATATGTTCGCAGATCATTTGCCATAACCTAAATTTTTTGCGGTGCAAACTCGCAACTCCACTATAAGATATTGAATTTAACAGAATCTTTGCCGCTATATAACTTTGGAGCATGTGTTTGTTCACCGCAACGGCGCGGCGGTTCTGTCCTTTGTCAGATCGTGGCTCTGAATCTACTTGGATTAACAAGGACCCTCGGTTCATGGGCTCCATTAAGTATCGCAATCACAATGGATATTGGATAACGAACTACCATATTAAATTGTAGTTTAAAGATATATTGACATTTAAATTGACTTTAAATAGATATATAGCTCATTGCCAGAAGAATTCAATTCCAAGTAGATAAAACTAATGAATAAAAATTAAAAATAGAAGCTAATCTGATGATAAATGTGTATAAGTGTAAATCGAATAAGATGGTCTTCAGACAATACCCGTCATATGATTTCGCTGTCAAATTACAGAACTTCCGAGCAGGAAACTTGATTCACATTGTTTCGCCACACGTAATTGACACTTCTGCAAAATTAATATCTGCAGGAGTATGGAAGCAAACAAAGGGTTGGCAGACATATTTAAAATCTACGTATAATTTTGTGGGGCTATTTAACTTGAGATATTGTTGTAGTGCTCATAGTTTTACACATAAGGTGATAGATGCCAAGATGAATCAAAGTCAGCGTGAGCGAAAGGAGTCAATACATGAGATATTTAAAGTTTGGAATTATTTGCAACAAAGCGACTAAATATGTGTAAGTCAATATAATAGCTCTGACAACATCAACATATTATGCTTGTGAAATTAAACATTCCGCACACACAGTAATATGTCAATACTGCAATTTGCGTGCAGTCGAAGCAATGATAATTGAATATTTTGTATGTCAAATAACGCAACATCATGGGATTCTGAAAATAAATAATTTAAAGAACAATAAACATGACGGATTAGTGCCCCAAGATTTTAGTAAGAGAAAAGCTAGTACGTTAGAAGGAAGATTGGCTGGCCCCAAACAATGCTCCCTATTCCCAAAGCGAGGCGTTTTTATTTCTATGTAAATTTACATAATGATATTTTTGTCGCGCGACTTGTAGAGAGTTTTACTGCGGTAAATCTCACGGGTGACTCTGAATATAAGGGACATAAATCAACTTCACGTTTTTATGGACTTTTTTCCGATTTTTATTCACAGCAATGTGCATATGCATTAATACAATTTATTTTACTGTATCTGCATGTTTCTCTGCTTGGTATATTCTTAACCCACTTTGTTAATTGCGCGAGAAGGAATTAACATTCACGAAATCCTTTTTAACTCAATATTTTTTTTTCGTAGCACAATTAATAAGAATTAATAAGAATGATAGCACAATTAATAAGAATGTTAGTTCACTTGTGAAATTATTTAAAAATACAAAAATGCATTTTATTCAATCACCAGTATTTAAAGTGTTAGACTAAAAGTAAGGTAAGGCTGGTTACGTAGTGAGTGCTTGTTAAACAGGAGCGTGTGAGCGTTACTCTGATGGGAATGCAAATCGTGTCTTGCTAAATAAACGTCACCTGGAACAGATAGAACTGTCTTTTCACTTCATATTTTTTGCAAAAAAAGACAAAAAAAACTAGCAAACGGTTCATCAATACTTAATTGGGTTGTTTTTATAATCGAATCAATGAAATTTGTGTTATTGTAATAACTAGCACACCTACTTCTGCAGTCACAATGCATAGGTCAGGATAACTGAAATAATATGCCAGAAATCATAATATAATTACATACTAGTGTCGGTTACGAAACATTTATCACAACAATTCGTATTTATTAATAATAACATACGACTGCAATAGTGGAATCAGAGAAATATTGATATACATTTAATTTTCATTACATCGTCATATATATAAATAAAATGAAACAAATCGAAAAATAACAATACTAAAAATAAATGGAGTAAATTATATTTCATATTAATACATTGAACCTAAAAATACATGGTGTTTTGATTCAATTTGCGTAAAATCAGTATTCAATTTTCCATGGTCCCAAATTGACCATTGTTTGTACAAAGTGCTCATAGCATTGCGTATTTTACGTCGCGACATTAAAATGGTGTTGAATATTATTATAATAATGATACCATAAATATATATTACAAAACATTTAAAACCGAAAACGTGAATTTCGTTATGATAATTATCTGATTTTAACGGTTATTTGTCACGGTATCGACAATAAACAGATTGTTTGAGCAAATTACTGTGGTAATCATATCAAGTTTAGATTACGACCTTTATTTTGTACGGCGTTTATTTCATACATATGTATGTATGGCATAAACTGTTTATGTACGTAGGCTTGACAATCGATTGGAAGTCGACTCGAGACGAATTTGCATTTCCATTACGATAGTTTACAAACATATTTCGAAACACTTAACAACATTATGTTAATTTAATCAGTGACTCTGTTTTAACAAGTTTTTAGGGAATTATATATGTATGTATATTTGTAATGTGCATTTAGCTTTATACGAAAAATTGCAATTGGCTGAAAGCAGTTATCCTAACTAGTGTAGGACAAAATCCTCTTACACATTGTAGATGATGATGCCATGATAATCCAGTGTAATTATTTTAATTGCAACATGACGTGCGGGTTAAGACGCCTCGTTAAATATATTTCCAAATTCACAAGTTATAAATTTCTTAGTCCTGTAAAAACTTTTTCTAATTGCGTTGTTACTCAGACCCTCCAGGCTGGCTCGATTAGCCATGATTAACCCGACTTAATCAAGATTAACGTAGCCTACTTTAAGGCTCTTGAGTGATGTCAACGATTTGTTTGCCAGCTGAGTGAGTTACGCACTCAAACTGACTTTGAAATGAAATGATTAAGAAAATTTTTACTTAAAATTCATTTTATATTGGTTTCTCATTTTCGATAAGTAACGATTGCATGAAATAATAAAAATATTTATGATTAAAATGCTATTTACAGTCACAGTGGCGTCAACCAGTCCACGATGTATTTGAAAAGTGTTGAAATGTTAAAATTTTCCAATCAATTCATTCTTGTTGCCTTTACATTAAATATTTACGGAGAAAAGATTATTTTCAATACTCTAAGAAGGAGCAAATTTGTCTTCCCATTTTTATTATGTTAATTTTGACAGTCGACAAATTTTATATAGTGTGATTTTAAAGTCCAACAAAGTTTTAAAGTCATGACTTAGTCTAACCACGGAGTATTATATTAGCAGGATATAATTAATTAATTTTAATGTAGGTGCATCTAAATTAATTTACAAAGGCCCAGTATGAAAGACCTCCGACAAACAAATACAAATTAACGGTGAGAGCGATGCTCCTCATTCCCTTGACATATCGCATCAGACTTAGTAAATAACTCGCCTCCGCTCGTACAAATAGTGCTTGGTACTAATGCTTCGTGAAACTCTAATGTGAATGCAAATGAACATTTATTGCAGTGTTTGGATCGCATCTGATTTAACTTGAACGCGTTCATCTGTCGAGAGCTCCTTGTTTCAAACATTTATGTGTTTCAATTGCTGGAAATATGCGCGGATGTTGTTTTGTAAAGTATTTTATGTTCATACTATGAAATCCATTACATTTATCGAATTTAATTTAAGCATTTTTTACATTTCATTCTTACAAACCAATTCGAAATATTTTTGACATTCAAAAGATTTTTTTTAAAGTGCTTAGTAAAATGGTGTAAGTGTACTTACGTTTGATATTTACGAAATATTTTTTAATTTCAATTAAACATAATTGGTTCGGGATATAAGATCACTTACTTGATCTTTTATATATTAAATCTACTTCTTATTCTACTTTAATAGATCATAAATAAAAATTAAGTTTACAATAATATAAAATGTATAAAAAAGAAGTAATTTACTTTTAAATAGTATCAATGCAATGGAATCTTAACTAGGAATCTGCTCGTTACTCAGTCTCAACAACTAGAAACTGCGCGTTATTCTCAAGTTTTTTCGATGCCCCAGCGATCTGACTGAGCGACCATATAACCAAGCCTGTGGTATCGGTGTAGACCGTAGATTACTAAACAACTTCAGAGAAGCCATTCTGAATTTATGTTCTAGTTTTCAGAAAATTGCATTTTAGCCGTTGCTCTATCTTCCATTTAATTACGTATCTGATAAAGAAATTTCCAGTCCCAGCTTTGCGAATACAAATGCAAAACAAAGTTGGACAATAAATTAAATGTTTTTTTTTTTTATAAATAATACGAAACAGATAATTACACACAATGGTTTTAATGGAAATAAAACAAGCTATATTGTGTAGACTTTGTTGGTTCCCCTTTTATTATTTCTTATCTCGAACAGCCTCCATTTGAAATGTTAAATCTTTTGAAAAGACCATATAGTAAGTAGCTCTTAAGGATTTCACGTAAAGCCATATTTTACTTACATTACCTCAAATGGTTTAAGTCTAAGGAATGGGCAAGTCGAAACCACTTAGCCATTGTTTTAAAACATAACTGCTCAACAAAATTTATATATATTGAGGAACCTTATCCATACGATTTATAAAAATAAGAACAACTACAGAGAGTGACTTCAAATGCTTCTTCTAAATTAATTATATGGTTCGTATAATGAAGTCCGAACACAGTGAAAATGTTAGAAAAAATAGAGTAAAGACAGCTGAGACAACGTTGTAAATCTTGTCATTGGGATGCTGACAACATTCGTCTTAACGGGACATTAGGATAACGTTATAAGTCAGGGATACAGACGATCTTCGGCGCGCTACATTACCTCTAGTTATAAATATTGAAGACAGAAGTCAATCTCTTGTGATAATTCTCATTCTCATTTCCGTTACGACTTCCGTAATGCTGGTTTTTCGTAAAATAATATTTCTATATCTTATTTCTATTTTAGAACACGCGAAGACCCATTACTTCTGTTAACTTAAGAAAACTGAAAACTTTCTAAGAATATATTGATTAAATTACTAAAACAAATTTTTTTTAAAGAAAATTTTAAAGTTATTACTGTTACTATACCTAGTATTTTATCAATAGTTGTGAAGTTGCGAACACCACATTGTTCTTAAAAGAATTTCATCGTTAAGTTTCTCTTCCCGTGGGATATTAAAATCTTCCGTTGCATATTTACTTAAATAAACTAATTTCAAAATTAAAGTGTTGTTAAAATAAGAAATTCAAATATCATATCTAGTGTAAAATTATTAAATAATTCATTAACAAAATAAAGAAATGAACACAACATTGTTTGATGTAAATAAATCGAATCCGAAAGATAATGTCGTCTTAAGATATTGTTAATCCCATTCTTAAATTTCTGGCCTACTTTCCCTTATTGTGAACCCCATTTGTCGTGTCCCAGTATAATTAATATCCCGGGACACTATTTTAATTCATTACAGCGACACAGGCAGTTTGTTTCGGCTAACTTAAACTTTCCAACGAGTTCTCTAACAATGATATAATTGTGAAAATTAATGTTGATCCCGCCATCTTTAGATTGTATATATTTCTTTTAATTCTATATCGCTTCTATTGTTTTGCGCATTTTATAGAAAATGAAATATTTTTTACATGAGTTAGGTTTAAAATACAATGATTAATATAATATAAATATTTAAAACCGTTCAAAGGAATATTTATTTCGAAATAAAGATAGAAGATGCATGCTTCAAATACTTAGTATATAAATTTGAAGAATTAATTTATGTGTGTCCGTCTGTCTCTTGAACTAACACGCTAATTTCAAGCTCGTATTTTCGTGGTGCGTTTGTTAGAGTAATTAACGGTGACAGAGCATGCTATAACTTCCGACTTACAACGAAATTTTGAATTATTCCTGGAGTACCTTCTGTTACATCCATTGTAATAATATCTGTTGCACTAAATATATTATTAGCTCTTATTATCAAAATATTCGAATTAAGATACATCAAAATATTTAAAGTTAAGCGGTAAAGAATTTCAAAAAGCGTTTTTCAGGCTCCAAAATGTCGTAAAAGCATTGGTATTCGTTTAACATCTCAACGGTCGGCTACCAAGAAAAATAATTAAAAATTCCATCAAGCAAAACGTTTTGACAAAAAACATTCATTGTCGCAATTTTTAAAGCTTAATAACGGAACCATGGACAGACATAAAGACCTCCTAACAAAAGTATATCTCAAGACAAAACGAGCAACACGTTACTAGATGTACGACCGCTAAAAGAACATAAACTATAATCTGATTCCTTGATAATAATCAAGATAATAATCATAGCATATGTATATAAAAAATATAGGCGAACACATCTTTAAACCCGATGTAACGATGTTGATTTCTTAGTATGGCTTATTTCAGTATTTTCACATAGAAATATATTTGATAGGTTAATCAATATTTGTATGGAAAATTAATGAAATAAAATAAAACGTAGTAAGATTGTTTAAGTTAAAAAATGTGTATGAGTTTATAAATCGCTGTGTTAGTGGCCATTGGGAAAAGGACAGTAATATTAAAGTGCTCGAAATACACAAGCAAGTCAAGGTGGGGAACACCTGGGATATTTCTTTCATTGCACGAACACAAAGGGGATTTCGTTAGAAAAACCTGCATCTAATAACGTCCAGATGAGGAAATGAATTTTAATGAAAAAAATGTTGTTTCAAAATAATAGCATACTTTCAATAAACTGCATTCTCCTTTATTGTGAGGGACTTAAAAGAAATCTTCAATCTTTTCTTATTATAAAAATGGTCTTCAGCAAAGATTAAAAAACCTCTCTGCTGTACAAAGATCAATCGATGGCCTCCAAGGATGGAGATATCTATAGGGGGTTTTTAACAAAATTAAAAACCCCTGATTTGGGCTGTAACAAGCCGGTCCAAGTGACTCAAATCATCGGTTCCACTGATTACATTATGCAAATTTTGTCCCCTCCGTGTCATCTATATCTTATCGAAGATATCTAGAATTTGGATACCGTTCATGATTCTTATTTTTAATGTTCAAACCAGCAAGAAAGCTTTCCTTATTTTATGACAATTTAAACGATAATCCCTTGTCTTAACATCGTAATAACGACTTTAAGGTTTTAAATTTATTTGTAGAAATATGAAATGAAGAGGATTATTAAATATATATTTTTTCATTTGGTCCCGAACGACGTAGGTTTGATGAGTTACGACGCAATGCGTATATCGAGGTATTTTTAGCCAGGAATTAAATTAATTAATCTAGTATAAGCAGTGACTTCTAAAATGTGTATATCCTTGTATTCTCTTTTTCCTGGAACAGATACTTGTAAGGCGTTTCGTCGACCTTGTTCCGGGGACATTTCGAGATTAACGTAGAAAAGTATGTTTCCATTTGAAAGTCTCATTCGTTTTTCGCTACGAATGCCGCAGCTGCGTTTGTCAGAATAATTTCAATGTAGGGAGGCTTTACCTCTTATCGGGCTTTTACTGCCTTTTAGATAAAAGTTAAATGACGTTGCTGACTATTTATCTGTATCCGTTCAGCTCTGAATGTGATTTGTGAAGACGGGATTGGGGACGATTTAGGGATTTCGAGATAATTACTATCGGTAGTACCGAGTTGAAACATTGCATATACAATATTTATATTAGTTTTTTTTTATTAAATAAAAATTTATATATTATTACAATTTGGTACTAGATTTAAATGATATTTACTATCGCTGTTTAATTAAGCTATTTATAATTTTAAGTCCAAAAAAAACCCTAATACCATCATTAAAATAAAATAAAATAAGTTTAAAAAGTATAATAAATCATCCAGTAGTTTTAAGTAAAAAAAAGCGACTTCACAGTAAAGTAATTCGATGATATTAACATTCATGACGGAGGGCCAATAACGTCTCTATTGCGCGGCGAAAACTCGCTTAGAATGCAACACGGATCATCCCTCTAACGACTTGCGATTTTTTAAATTACTTTCATCATTCATTAAGCCGCAGGAAACAATAGAAAGGTAAACAATTTAAACATTTAGATTGCTTAATTTTTATACTTACAATTGTTTGTCGGAATGAATTTATTACAAACAGGTGTACGACATGAATGATGCATAAAGGACTGTATGAAATATAAAAGCGTCCCGCATTCATAAGACATAACGCAACGTGTCTAAGCCCGGGACGTATCAATCGAAACTTCATATAAATCATATTGAATGTGGAAATGGGGTTGAGAGGCGAAAGGAGAATGTAAAATATTGTATCTGTCAAGAACGGCCGACTCGACTGCACCTATCCATCACGATGAAGATTGGTCTGCTACCCGGGTATTGACTTTTACAAGATATATTAGATTATTGAGCAAACCTCTTTAGTTTCATGAATGTTTAGTTCAAATGAAAATACATGATGTTTGGAACACGAAGATATTGTCTGTGAAGATTATTTACGCTTAGAAAAGGTTAAAATTATTTTATTTGAACTTAAGAATCTTGTTTCCTTATCACAGCTGTACATCCAAAATCAATAGCAGCGCCTAGCAAAAACAAACAGTTTTATATCCCTGAAGATAAACCGAAATCACGTACGATTGAAGCGCGTAAGCTCAAGACAAATATTATGCACCCTAAATAAGAGCGTAGGCAATAACCGAAACCAGGTGCGCGCAACAGTCAAGCGATACATCGGAACAAATGGACGGACGTGATCCGAGTACGGGACACTGACCCAAATACAATGCGATCAGCTCCGTCGAGACGACGTCCAAGGAACTCAAACTAACGGGGCGGAAAGTGAATAGATCCGAGGGATATATGAAGTTGAGGTGGCTTTAAATCTAAATTACATCCAAATTTATGATAGCATTCACGACCACTCGTTTGTTATATACTAATAAAAACCTTGTTTCATTTCGTGAATTCACAGTCAAGATCCTTACAACAATTCAGGCATTACCTTATTCGGCTCACCGGACCGGACGCGCCGCAGACGAAAATTAGACTTCTTATTTCAAACAGTACACGATTAGTGAGCTTCCGATAAATCTCTGTGAAACAGATTGCTGGGAAAATATGATAAGAATTTTCAACTGTTCACAAGATATTTTTTATTTAATCGACAGTTCCGTTGTTAAGTCGGTAATGAATGAACGTTATTGTCTCGTGTAAATGATCTTTTTGATTGTCCTTTTCTGTCTGAAGAATTTGTTTTATTTGAATGTTGCTGTTGCGTGTTGCTTACCGTTTTCGGATTTAAGATCTTGGTATTAATATTCTGAAACTTTTTATAGTAATACTTGTAATACACAAGCTTCTGTATGACGTCTCGTTCGAATTTAATTCGTCAGTAAACTGACTATTTTTAATTTTCATTTTTCTCACCGAAAGATTTTGTTTCAATAAAGCAGCAAATTTTATTCTATTCAGCACAAATGTTTCAGTATTTTTTTACTCTTATACGTGTCTAATATGTAAAATACACTGTAATTATATTTTTTATGTATCTAATATCATTCAATACAAACTTTCAGTCTTTATATGCACAATACTTGTATTGCAGATATGTATGTGGACTATAATGGTGACGTCAGCTCAGGACTAGTTCCTGGTTATGATTGCTATCCTTTTCCACCTAACGCATTAAAAAACAAACCCTAACTTCAAACTGATATAATTGGCTCATTTATTTCAATATTTGGCCTGGCCGCCCGCCCATCGGCGTTTTAAAACGTTATTTGTGTACTAAAATTATCAACAGCTGTAATAAAGGGTTATTTCTGGCTGTGGAATCTATTCACGATAAATTAACCTTTTACAAACCGTATTGTACACAGACCGCGGTCGGTTCCGACTGACGAGCTTGCTGTGAATTTCGTGGTTGACACTAAAAATACTCATAAATACCACAAACATATACTTTAATGTCATTTACGTCAAGTTGGAACTGTCGTGTGTAATTATAAATGTACGTAACAATAATATTTCAGATAAAATTAATATCAATAAGTCCTCATTGTAATAATATGATAATTAAGCTCAGTTTAATAAATAATAATATTCTTTCGGCAAGCGTTCACGAAAATATAATCAGTTGTAAAATTAAACAGGCGATTACGCCAAATTTACCATTCACCTCAATTGGCAATTAACTGTTTATATAGGGCAATTAAATAATTTCTGGTGTACCCGGCTCTTATTGAGTTCGGTTATAATAATATTGAGTTAGTGTGATTTTTATAATAGAAATTTAAATATGTTTTTTATACAATGATTTCTTTGTGATGTTGCATAATATTTTTACTGAGTTATGAAGATAGTTTAAGCCATGTTCGTGTAAATGGGTAAATAATTTAAGGTCTTTTATAAGTGAATCTTCAGACTATGTAAATTTTTCGCGACGTTATCTTTTTAATTCTTTTTTCTGTATCTATTATATACATATATGTCGTGTTGTCGCGAGAGTCAATCGTGCTAACCGGGCCATTGTCATGTTTTCAGATCCTAACTTATTTGCATGCTAAGAATTTTCATCTCATTTTAATTCTGCCCGGGGCCCGGCGACACACACGGCTTCCGACAGGGGACGTGCGAAATATGTAATTTTTAGGAGCTTAGAAAAATTTATGCGACACATCGGCGTAAATATTGTGGACTGCTGGTATTTTATTTTTGATATCTATTATTATACCCATTTTGAATATATATATAGGGTTAGGTGTATCGATCAAATTGGTTCAATTATTATTGTTCTTACCAGTTTAATAAACTCGCTTATAAAGATATCCGGTTAAATTTTTTATCCGATTATCGGATAGGATGACTTCTAAAGTACTACAAATAGAAAAAAAAGACAGTTGATTCGACACCCCACTTTTTGAAGTCGGTTACTCATTGATTTATATTTTTGTTCTAATTATAATAAAAAATAAATTACTCTTCACGTTAAACGTATCCCATGAATACTTTACGTTCGTTACAATGAACACAAAATGCGTAGATGTCTGACTTTACTTAACTTTCTCTGTTCTCAAAGTCATTCATACCACATATAATATATAATAATGTATGTTACCATACATCACTAATATTAAACCGGGATAATGTTCGTGATCAGTTTAAAATAAAAATTTATAGCCCATTCCCGAATAAAGGTGTAATATTCGGATTTATAGCGCCGCCTAAGTTATTGATGGAACCTGAAAACTTGAAATCCTTTATAGAATTTTAAAACTTGTATTGCGCTGATGAAAATCAGTATGGGGTCTTTTAAATTTAAAATTAGTAGTTTAATTACGATTGACTTTTTGTTATAAACGTTCGGAAGCCGAAATCACCGAAAATTTACAAGTGTTTTATAACATAAATCTTCTCATAATACAAGCTGAATGAACTTAAAATATCGGCATATCAATTGATCAAAATTAAACCGTAGATAAGTTTTCCATGTAAATGTTACCATGTAAATGTTAACATGATGTTTTTCAGCGTAGACTTTCACTTTCTGTGAACATTTTAAACAAACGTTTCAAATATATATACATATATATCAAAACAAAGAAACTAACGCATGGAATTTCAATTAAAAGCAAATACACGAACCACTTGCTCGTTTCAACTTCCATACCGCTTATTATACGAGACGTGTAAACAGCGGACGAGAGAAAAAATATATGATAGGAGAATGTTGCTTTGTGTTGTATTAAAAAATAAACATTTAAATCAAAACGAGCCGAAAGCAAATGTCTGTGAACTGCAGTCATTGTATTGATTTTACATCCGACTGTAGACAAAAATGGACCACCTCTACTATTGCTTTTCGATTATGCATCTCTTAAATTAATCTAAATATAAAACTCACTTTTATTCACAATGCTCTACGATACTAGTTGGGGCGTTCAATTTGGTTGTATTCAAGAACATTCTAATATAGCCCGATACGAATGCATAAACTAAAAGCTATTTGGTCAATGGTAGCGGTTTCGCCAAATATTGAGAACCACATAGTCGCAGTTTTTTGTTGGGAGGAATTTGCGAACGATTTTTACGCGTATTTACCCGCTACATGCTCGGCTATCAACCAAATACAACATCCAAGTATTCATTTCATTTTTTATTCCACTTTGTTAACAACTCGATGAGTGAAAAATTCTACATATTCGGCACTTCAGTTGAATCGCTTCATTTGTGTCGCGAAAAATATTAAAAACAATACGTTGAAAATTATTTTCACACTGCGTTATGTTACATGGTACCATTTTTGATATCTTTGATTTTTCATGATCTTTAAAACGATATTTATTTCAGGATTTGGTTTATGTTGCGTGTGTATGAATTAAAATTGAATGTTACTGGTACTAAAACTTCTACCCTAATCACAGTTGATATATGTACTCAATAAAATAGAAAAATATATACGTGATATATATTTGCCTATATTTTTTTTTCAACCGAACTCTGAAACTTCATATGTTTTATTAGAAACACAAAATAAAACCAACAAAATAGTTGACGAATTTGAAAATGAAATGCGAACATAATATTTAACAATATAAGAATAAAATTAAAACAGTACTATTTTTTTAATAAACGCTGTAAAATTATCAATGATATATATGAGACTATGACTATTATTTAAAAAATATTGTAAACAAACGAATCGATAAAATTATTATCAACAAATCAACCGCGTCAGTCAAACGTCGGCCGAAGAAGAGTATATCTCGTGTGGTAAAAACAAAGCCTGCTTTGAACAAACGAAGATAATGTCAATTTAAAAATTGATTACAAAATGTCTACTATACTTTAATGTCAATCGTGTTATCATAGCACAAATAATAATAGCTTTTTAATGAAATAAAGATATGAAACTAAGATATTCTTACCCAAGTATATATAGTTATAATTAGTTCTAATAAGCTTAACAGAATTAAGGCAGTCATCGAGAATGGAAAAAACGTTTTCATGTAAGCATGTAGAAAATTAGGACCGTCTACGTTGGTAGCTATTATTCAGGAACGACTTTGTTAATATTAAATACACACTTGACTAATATTTGAGATGAAGATACGAGTATATAACGGTAACCTAAACGGTTTAACTTTAGAGTAAAAGCTTCTTGTCTTTTATTCGCAATTTCATTCGCTTGTGATATTTTAATTCTTTGTTTTCAAAAACGCGACCCGCATTTCAAACTAAGCTTTCCCATTTTAATGTCAAAGTCAAAAGTAACAAACATGATATTTTTTCTTTATAATAGCATAAAAAGTAGTCAAGACGTAGCAGTAAGTCCAAAAATTATTGCCGTAGATAAAGATCAAGTAATAAGCTCACCTAGACACCTCCTTGGCGGGGCTGGACTGGGTTTCCTGATGAGAGAATGAAGCCATTTCTTCAGATCACATCGAGGATTCACTCATTGTCTTTGTCGAACACTTCTTTATACTTATGAATTTTTATCTGACATCACTGTTGGCTAACATTGACTGAGATTCGGTACTGCTAGATTAATGACGAATAAACTAAAGTTATATCTTAATTTAGCAGTGTCACGTAGTTTATTTGTTGATTATTCAATAATCTGACACTTTGATGTAATTTATTATTAATATACTAAAATATTAATTGCACAAGTCCCTCGGCAATTCGGATAATCAAATATTAATAGGACCTTACAAGGTACAGGAGTCTGTACTTTGACGACCTAATAAAATGTTTGTATCGAGTCATTAAACTAACGATTGCCTGATTTATTAGACAAGTTACAGCGTTCAGCCTTAATTGAGTAATCATGTTTATAGTCTGTGCATATGTGATCGCCTCGGGCTGTTTAAATGTAATTATTTAATTAATTAGCTATCGCACGATGTTAAAATTATTGCTATATCTAATACAGATTTGTATAAACGGAGGTCCTAAAATGTATATTGCTTTTATATGACTTCAAATCCTAAATCGTAATATATAATGTGTTTGTTTACGAGTTAAATTAAAATTTTCATTACTAGGAAGTCCATTATTGAAGGGATTACTTCCATAATGTTGCGAAGGGAACGGTGTTTCGTGAAGACGTAAAAAATTTATGAGACCACTTCGCTTCATGCTTTTATTGTCGCGATGGAAAACTAGGAGGGACTGAATAAATTAACATTCTCAACAATCCGCTGACGGTGTTTGGTTGAAATTAAAGTGCTGTGAAGCTAAACAACAATCTCAAACAACCGTCACGAATGATTGACCTTTTAAGATTAACAAAAACCTGCGTGTTCCTGAACTTTGATCTGTGATCATCAAAGAAAACGACTGTTTTAATTATTATGAAATGTTTAAAGCTTTTTGTGTATCGATATTATTGTACTTATAAACTAGTCAAGTAGAGTTAAAATATAATGTCTTTATCCTAATTGTTATGGATAGAGTACGTTCTTTAGCATCCCTTCCTTCCATACTCCTCTGTCATCAATATAAAAGAATTCAAATTTGTCGGTTTGCTTCTATGACGCTTTTAGAGGCAATCAAAGTAAATCTTCGTGGACGGATAAAGTCACATCACAATTATTCCGTTTGTTCTTGCGATATCAAGAATTCTTTGTCTATTAGATTTATTACTAGATGCGAAAGAAAAAGAAAGTCCGTTTGTGGACTCCAAATTTGTCCAAACAGACCAAAGGCGAGTAATTGTCTGATAAAGCAGTAGATATTTCTTAAGGCACAGAGACATTTATCTAAAACTCAAAGAATTCCTTTTTGAGGTTTAAAAACATTAAATTTAAGTTTTTATATCTCTCGCATAGTTACCGAAGAACACACATGTTTTGCGGTCCCTTGTCAACTTATGATTATAGTTAATCACTTCTCGTCTTTCCTACATCACTAATACCTCAGCCTCTTTCTAACGTTATGTTGATACGTACTCAATCTGCTAATTTACTGCAACCATTATTTTGCTCAACCAAGTACTCTCATTTTCATAAACTCCTTCCATCATTCAATAAATACCTCACATATAGTTGTAATATTTTGTTATACATTTGATTTATAGGCTTACAATTTATGTATCATCTATATTTTGTTTTAAACTGTTAACACGAATAATGGGCTTATTAATAGCTACTGAGTTTTCGTATTTACTTGAATTTAATGCCTCTCATTCAGGAATACTATATGATTTTATGTGGCGTCAAACGTGATTGTTCACCTATAATATGAAGTGAGTCAATTCCCAAGACAGTTGTTACAAATTGGACAAGTCATTATGAATCTGCTGGAGCCGTGAGGTCAGCGGTCGAATTCTAATGAAGCTGCTTAACATTACAAATCGCTCCAAACTTTGTCAACCAGCTGGGACAAGTTTAATTCATTTCAGAACGAATCTATCATTTACGAATTCAATAGAAGTTATCGTTTGCATTCATCACATCAGTCTCTCCGTTTAAGTAAGATCTATTTCAAGATAGAGTGTTTTATTCCGAGTTGATTTTTTAAACATTTCCTTATACAGCGGAGTCTTAGATCGTCGTATTCATTTTTATTTTCTGCCTTTCCTTTTTATAAATCAAATTATTGTTTGTTATGTACAATAAATAATTGTTTTTCTCTTGATAATTTATAAACCGAGACATTTTATTTGATTTAAATGATTGTTTATGAGATTTTTATAATTTTATACGAGATTTTTTTGAAACATAAAAATACTGAACGTAACGGAACATTTACTGTTTATGATTTATTATTATATTTACTTTAACGATGTCTTAAAATGCGATCGGTGCTTTGAGTATTTTATTTTAGCAAATAAATTTATTAGAAAACGTCGTGGTTATGTTAAATACTGTTATTTTTTATTTAAAGTTTGCGTGTTTTAGTTCTCTGTATGTTTTTCGCATTGGAAATCTATGCTATAACTGTCCCCTTTATAAAAACTGGTTCTAGTAAATATAGGTTATTAAGTTTTGCTTATGCAATGCTGTTAAGGCAAAGCAAAGTTTTATAATTGTTTACAAAATAACACGAAAACCTTTCTTTTTATGGAATATAAATTTAATTGGACTGTCTAAGAGGATTAGTAGGGACGTATGTATATTGACTAAACTGTAAAGAAAATGATAAAAATTTTAACATCAACTAAAGCGGCATGAGCTGTCTTAAAAACTTTCATTCAACTTTATTTCTGTTTTGTTTAATTTTAATATTAGCCAGCTCTGGAAGGCTTTTTTATATATATTTTTAAACTTCTGAATACATTAACATTCTCAAACACGACTTCTTTTGGAAACATCGAACTAGAAATTAAAGTTTTAATTAAAAGTTATTTTGAGTTTCAAAAACTAATTTCGTCGCTGACAACATTATGCAATCTTTAGGCAGATATTTACCGAAAATACTACAGGCGTTTTATCCGTGTCTAAAGACTTCTTATCTTAACATTTCCGAAGAAAAGCTTTCTTTTAGAAAAAAAAATAATTCAACTTACGCATTTAGGAGATAATTAACTGATGAATATCTTATGTTTACAATAAGTTCATTAAAATTTACTACAATGAAGGTGATCCTATTTAATTGAATGTATAATACTTAATAAATATGGCATTTTCTTTAAAAAATATATAATGAATACATTGTGATATACGTACAAGTAGAGCTAATATCGTAAAGACTCTCATAAATTATACTAACTTTACGGAGAAAACTACCGCGTGGTTTTCGTGTGTTGCCATAGTTGAAATAAATAATTAGTTCGGTAGTTTTGTGTTGTTTTATTAAGGGTAAGAATTTTAGTGATAGCGTGCACTTATTTAAGAAGTTAGTCGCCCATAGGAGAAAATGTTCGTATAGCCTCATAATTCAATCTGTATATTTTGATAATATAAACAGTATAACTTAAATATATATACAAATATATAGAATTGCATAAAGAATGGGAGTTAAGTAAAATTTTACAGCCTTAATAAACGTATAAGTTCTGAGGTGAAAGACGGGCTTTCGAGGAAATCCCTAAAATCCACCATTTTCTCTCCACTTACATTCAAAGCATTTTATTACACCGAAACTTTACTTAGTATAATTGTTTTTGCGTTGTGTGTTAGTATAGCTCAAGAATAGAAATGTTTGCGAATACAAATCTGAATAATAAAATAAAATAAAATAACTTCTTAATAATATACGTAGTAGTTGTGGAAGTATTCTTTAAAAAGACTTAGAATTATTATTACAAAATTATCTGCTTCCTTGTGACCTAAAAACTATAAGCTGCTTTGTTTTTAATAAATAAACAAGAAAAATGGACTAATTTAGAAAAAGTCTCCCCGACGTTCTTAAATCATAAAGTTGAGACACTAAGAAGCTTATTTAGTATAATTATAAAGTATAAAACAGAGGCTATGAAACTATTAACTCCTTTATATATATATATATATATACCATATTTTATATAGCTGACATTACTAGTTCTTAGTCTGATTATAATATTTTAATACAGAATGATTTAGTATTAAGACTGCATTATAATGTAGTTAATGGAAATATAAGTGATTGATGGACATTTTATTATTTATGACACTGTTGCTATTCCTGCTTTTATTGCATCTAGCCATCAATTAATATAGACTTTTCCTATTTTCTGTCGGGTAAAACATAGAAAGTACGTTAGTATTTGTGTCTACAGTAAACGTATACCTACATATCTGCTAGCTATTGTCAGCCAATTCTCAGGTACTAGGTGCTACAGGTAAGTAAAAATTGTACTTACTTTAATAGTCTGAGCTCTGATTTTTGTTGTAGGAAATATTCTAAATAATTTGAAATCGTTCTTGCCAAACACCTTTTGTGGGCAACATTTTTACCAGAGGCTTTAAATATAAAAAAAAAATATGTTTTTACCATTATTCTGCATCGTTTGGACGGTTAGATGATAGATGAGACATTACAATTACAAGATAATTTTAATGAAGCAGTATTAAAATGGCATTTAATTATCATGCATGCTGGATGGATGGATGGAAAATGGATATTTGGCCCTTAGGATTGATCTGGCAAACTTACAAAATGCATTTGAATAGCCCCCTAAATATTATATTTAGAAATAAAGCATCATACTCTAAGTAAGATTGTTTCTTGCTGTTAATATTTAAAATGTCTCGCAAAAATTCTACCATCAGAAGGTGTCTGGCAGTATTTATTTCAAAATATTTATAATATTTCTTACAACATACGTAAAAATCAGACCTCAGACTATAAGTAAAGTGAGAAAAATTTTTGATTACCTGTAGCAACTGGTACCTGAGAATTGAATGACAAAATAAGTTTTGACCTATTATATATGTTTTGTCCAACAAAAAGTAAGTTATGTCTTGGATTAATAGTGATTTCTTATAAAAGCAATAAATCCCAATAAGGATACGTCAATTTATGTTTATTATTTCAATACTACTTTAATTTCTTTGAATAAAATATTCAGCTTTGATTATATAGTTTAGTAATTGATGGGTTTGATTTTCTTTATATAAATTACATGTGTATAACTATTTATATATCAGTATATATTTATATTAATGTCTGCAATATTAACCAAAATTAGCATGGTCATTGCTATAATATTTATATTCAATTTTGTTATGAAATTATTTGAAAACTTCCAAGCAACAAGTCCAAGTTTAATTTTTTTGTATCATTTATACTGAGAGTACTTATTTTCATTTAAGTCTCGTTATGTGCTAACGAACGTCTCGTTTAGTTAAAATATAATTAAATTTATATACGGAACTTCATAAAATAGAGTTATTTGAAGAAGTATGTGTAGATCATAATGCTTTTTTCGGAAATTTTTATATGTGTTGTAAAAAGCACATATTTTTATATGTGATTTTAAAGAGGTTTTATATCAGAAAATATATATATTTTTTAATTTTTTATTTCAATAGAATGTTATGGAGGTTATAATTTAATTACGCTAGTTATTTATAGTCATACACAGTATATAGAGTAAGTAACGAGCATTCTTTTTGAGTAAAATCAAGTTACATTTAACAGTTATAAAATGAAGCACATGTAGCGGTAGGCTCTACGGAGGATATCCGGTCGCTTCTAGACGACACGACAAGTGCAACATTGTAATATATTTCTTATACCCATTAAAATTATAACATTGGAATAGTAAAACTATATTTTCTCTGCAAAAAGTTACATAAAAAGTAATGTAAAAAATTTCAATTCATTCTTTTAATTAATGCCAGCATAAACCACGAACCTCATGTATACAATGCACTTAAATTATCAAACCACTACACGGAACTGTTCGCACGTATTGAGTGAGGACGCGACACGTGCGTCTCGCGTCGCGTCCGAGGCGTTACTGAGCACTGACTGACCTGAACTTCAGATATATCTAGTGCATCTCGCTATAACTCCTAGTAGCTATGAACGCCTGGTAGGCCGGAATCGACTCCGCGGAAAATGTACTACCGTTTTCCAGAAACGTCGCTCGAGAGTTTTATAATGTCCTCCCGTCTAGGATATATACCCAGATACAATTATATCGCTACTATTAGATTTCTCTTACTTACTTATACACTGTTATTCTATTTAATTTAACATGTCGTTTGATTGTTTTGGTTGTTACTTTTTGGAAGCATCGAATGTATAAAAGCAGTTTTTCGTTCAACAAAAAACAGCTAAGTTTAAATTCCATGGAAAGATTTTTAAGGGTGATGTAATTAGAGCCGGAAGGCTTGAAAGTCGGAAAAACAATTTTGTCTATTAATTAAAGGGAAACCATAGCGCCACTCAATCGAAGCTGCCTCATTTGCAAGCCTTTATAGGTTCCTTTTTAAGTTCATTCTGTATTGAAAAAACGTCTTTGATCCCTATGGCTTATTGGATTTAATAGACGCTTAATCTTTTCCCTTATTTTAATTAAACTATTTACTAATATGTACCTTAAATTTACATTTCAGAATCTTCATGAAAGATTTATAACTTTATATTAACATAATATCCTCAAGTGAATACGCTGTTCCTGGAAACCAGAATCATAGAAAGTCGAGTTGTATTAAATGTTCAATTCTTCCTGAAAAACCTCGAAACAAACACAAATAACGTTTGAATGGGGCATAGTCTCTCTGCTACGATATAAATTCAATAGAATTAGCTGCTGTTGATACAGAACGAAGAACGCGAGCTTGTAAGACATCACAAATGTATCTGTGCTGATATTACGACCTACATTATTATCAACACAAAAAGAATGGTTATAAAGGTTGGTATACACGCATTATTGTTTGGTTCAAGATTAACAACTATCCAGTATAAACATTATAGAATAATATCGATATTAAATATATGAATATTATTTATTAATAAGTTAAAAATATCTTTTTTAGCATATTATAGAATATATTCTGCGTATCATAATAAAACAGACCCTCGTCTCAAATAATACAAGCAATGACGCATTAAAGTAAGTTAAATTTGTTTTTATTACATTACCTGTCCAACGGCCCGTTTAATACGATCCCTTGAGTGACCTTACTAATGTACTGCTATGTCATTTCAAACACTTGTAACAGATTTTTATTTTCCCCAACATACAAGTATACTATGAACTATAACCCTAATATATAGAAGTACAGAGTTCCAAATATTATTGCGGATAGTCCAAGGGTTGTCAAAATGTTAAGGTGGGGTGAGTAAAGTGCAAGATGCTACCGACCCTGTCATGAGATAGTTTTTGACTCATGGGACGCTCAATATAAGTTGGATCATCGAAATCTTACTTTATTCATACACGTTTCCTTGAGTCTTTTGTTAGGTACGTCATTCATAGGCGTTACTATTGTTTTTAAATACTATTTCTCGTATAACGGACAAAGTTTTAAGCCAAACCAAACAGCAATTTCAACTAACAGGATATTGTGTGATAATTTTTATAACAAGTATTGGAGTTTAGTAGAATAGGAAGTACGTATAACGTAAGAAAAATGTCCATAATCCTCAACCGGTGTGTGTTCCCATCATGGATGTAACCGGGATCAGTTTAATTGACTCCTCCGTCCCGGGATAGACAGATTACGTTGAAAAAGGCCCGGATTTTAACAGACCTTTTAATGGGGAATATATTTTTTATATTTTTAATGTAATTGTATATAATAATAGCGATTTATTAGTATAATTTCAAAATTTGTCTTATTTAGATGGAAAATTATTTTAAATTGAATTCAAAAATCATGATGAAAATACTATCACAAGATATTACAAATATTTATTTATATATAATGTTTTAATATAAAAACATCTTCATATCGGTAGTTAATGATGAACCCGATCCATCAATTTATCTAATTGATAAGTTTGTGAATAAAGATTGATTGTTTGAAAACAGACATAAAATAAACATCACATTTGGGAGAAATTTTTCTTTTAAATTTTTGAAAATAAATTAGAATAATCGAGACCATCTATTTATTGGGGCTTTTGCAAACTCGTACGGATTAAACAAAAAAAAAATACGAGTCACCTACAATGCCAACAAATCTGGAAAATAAGAAAATAAAAATGACGACACAAGGAAAATGACGCAAATGCCTCGTGTCAAGTGCGAGAGGGGGGAAAAGCAAGTGAAGCGGATGTAATTTCAAATTGCCTCCTGACTATGGGACTACGTTTGGCACCCACTTTTATATCAATTGCCTTTTACGTGAAATATTGCTGTCTTGGGTACGTGGAAAGTGAAATATTGCGAAATGTCTTATTTCATAATTCTTTATTCGCTATTCTGTATTAATTTGAATTAAAAATTTTCATATAAAAACCTCCTTAACACTTTCAATTTATTTAATTTATCGCCATAAACTAGTAAAGCATCCAGCTTTCCACGATAAGGTAATAGCATATAGTGAATCCTGCTTTGTCTCTTTGAGCTACACAGATGTATGAATGTGTACTACATTAACATCGTAAGTACACTCGCTGTTCCTCCTTTCTCAGTTCAATGGTAAATGCAACGACGCCAATGAACCAACCCGTTTGATATCTGAAGCGGACCATCTAAGGCTTACGTTTTGAAATTAGTCCACCAGGCTATTTGCACTCGAGACGAATAAGCCACTGTATGTGATGTAAATTGTTTTCACACTTGTTTCGGAACACTGTAATAACATTATAATGTACTTGGGACTTTTCTTGTCGTACGGTTAATCATATTTATGTTATAAGTTCAAAAGTTTATATGTGTGTGCTATTAAGATACATTCTAGGGTATATATATATATATATATATATATATATATATATATATATATATTATTTATAATTTTCAACTATAGAAACTTTATGTTAAACACAGGAATGGCTACAAAACAACAATAAAATTTAGCGTTCAATAATTGAAATAATAGTCTTGTAAAACTATTCATATCTTTTCTATTGTCAAGTTATAAGATTTTTATATTTAAAATATCAAACAATTATCTTCGTCTTAAATAAATATAAGATATAACTTTAATGTGATTCCATTTGTACAAGAACAGTCACGAAGTAATTTAAAAATAACTTTTATTGGCTCTCATGAGTCAGTATGGTATATAGAACACTACAATTCTTAATGTATCTGTTATCTTTTTAGTCAATGGTGTGAAGAAGAAAAGTTGACTTAAGTCCTTCACTCTGAACATTTTTATACTTGCTTATATTTTATAAGAGTTAAAGATTATTTTAATAAAGTGACATCGAGATATCTTTATGTTTTACTTAAATGTTAATATTACAAAACGAAACGAAGAATAAAAATTACGATCCATTAAAATGTGGCTGAATAAAACAAGTCAATTAAATTAATCTTCGTCACAGTTAATACAACCGAGACACCAATAACGGAACTTTGGCTCACAATCATTTTGTATAAATAAAAATATTCCCAAGTATTGAATGGCGACATCGGGCTATAAAGTCCCTGCAATTAACGTCGGCAGGCAAAAACTTTTCGATCATGAATCATTGATACAAATTTATATCCAACGTTGGTTGTCCCTGTTTTTGCCAGGGGCAGGCCGATAATCCCGGGGCAGTTACAAATGCACCCAGATTTCGGGACAGGATGACGCGATAAGTGCTATAAACACTCATAACTACCGATGTGTGGCGGAATGTACGTGTGCCAGCCATCTTGTTTCGTTTATCGCATTCGGAAATAGCACGTGATAGAGAAAAAAAATCACTCATCACAGTGAACGTAAATTATTTTATAATATAATATAAATCAAATAGTACACTCTCATTATACATAGACAAATAAATCAAAAGAGAGAACGATAATACTTTATTTTATGAATCTCGTTTACCATGCAGGTTATAAACAACGATGTTACACTATTGAATTATGCACGCAATTTAGTACACAAAGAAAATGCCGCTAACAAAGACAAACGTCCAATATCTCAAGAGTTTTCTGCGTCTATTAACGCAATAATAGTGAATACAGAGCAATCCTGTTAATAGGGAACGCTCGTTTGTTACAGTCCCGCGACCGGCAAATGGACAAATCAGATTATTTCACCCACTATGACTCTGTAGATAACATTTTGACAGTATCCATTCCAATTAACGAAGCGAAAGCGTTTGTACTGAATGCTAAAAGACAGTGGATTGAAAAGACAATTGTGATTATTTCATGCATTTTATATATCTGTATATGATCCTCGCTCGCCGCTTGCGGTGTAAATGTTGATTAGAATTATATTTGCAGTCCTCGATATACGTATTTCCTCAACATACTGTAATTATATTGGTTTATTGTACTCATTAAACAAAAATAATTTAAACATAAATATAACATGCAATTTGAAAATTTTTCATTATAGTATTTATTCAGAAACAATGTTTTTAAATTCGATTCTTTATGTTTCAGTGGCTTCTAATGCGTTCCAACGAAGTCGTGGACAAAGTCTAGTGCTTGATAAAGGTTTCTGTATACAAAAACCAATCCATAGATGAATGATTAATAACAAGACTGGCAATAAATAACTTGTATAAAAATATTTGATTAACGATGCGACGGACCTAAAATTAAGTTTTAATTTTTTGCCATAAGAATATTCAATACAATACCAATAATTTATTTAAAAAAAATCTTTATTTTGTATGACCTACCAACTTCTATTTACCGCTTAAAGTTTATCACCTGCGCTGTATCGATTGAATGCTATAAATTAAGAGATCCCCGCTAAGTCCCATCAGTAAGCGAGCCCCGCGGCGTTGTACGGACCTAAAGACATTGGTCCAGTTGAGTGGAAATTATCTAAGTAAGATTATCCTCACTCCGACATTTTTCTCCGAACCCCAATGAGTAATTTCATAAAGGAAGGGCGTTTTAGTTTTATGTGGTTTTGATTTTACCTTTATGCGAACAAGGAAGGTCAATGTACTGTTATTACAAAAACTTTATATAAAACTCCCACACCGTTTTTACTAAACCTATCTTAAATATCATAGTTTAGCACTTTTTTGAGCTATAAAAATATTCAGAATAAGATCGTATCAACAAATTTAACATAAAAATATTGTTAACCATCTTTAAATACTATACACATATATGTACGTATATATATTTTGCATTAAACATATTAATAATAAATATCTCTACATAATTGATATAAGTAACCTCCACTAATAACTCTTTGTTCTGATTTACAAACAATGTTTTTTCAACAACCATTATATCAGCATAAACTGAACAATGGACATCACATTGCGACTATATTAACACTCAATGAATTTTACGCCGAAACTGTTTTTCTATATCTGTCACTGAACAAAAGAAATCGACTGCTTTGCTTTCGTTAATTTTCGTTTAGCTTATTTATAAGCCATATGGTTGAACAAAAATTAAAATTATCTCGAAGCATAAAACCTATTTCAGCATTACAATAGGGACGTCTTCATTGTCTGAAGCTCTCGGAACATGGCGCTTGCCAACAGTTATGTATGCTGTAAGCGACGAACTTCGATAAGTATTTTAATGCCAACAAAACATATTTAGTTTATTTTAAAGTTTATGCTAAACAAACTTCTAGTTTTTTATCAACAGCCAGTACATGTGTTATCACTAGCCAATATCCTTCTAATGAAGTACAATCGATAATTCATACCTTTCGTGGCAATGCGTTTAAATTATGTGTAATCCTATTAAAATGATCCATACATCCCCAACGGCACGCCCGCATGCTCTGTGGTATATTCCTAATTTATTTTACACACAACGACTTCTTTTATAATTTATCTTTCACAAAAGAGAAATGTAGGTATAACAAAATATTGCTCAGCCATACTGATATTTCTTATAAATTTAATTTATAACACCTAACAACTTTCCTATAGCTAATACCCGCTCTCGCTTCCTCTTGTGACTTAATGCGCTCTAATACCACCAAGGTCTAAATTGCAAATTTAATACAGCTATTTGCATCCGAAAGGCTATATTAAGTCGTTTTTTCCACTCGGTGATTTGTACTGTTTATCTAAAACCCTTTATCTTAATAAGATGTGTTCTTTAAGCGTTCTGCGTCAGCTAACTCTTTGTCTACGGACTCCCTTCTGTTAGAAATAACTATATCAAATCACCATTATGTAAATCTAAATTAACTAGAGTTGATTCAGCATTTATTTCACATGAATTTATATAATTTTTAAAAACATCGTACCATTATCATGATTTAAGTGACATCCTAAGTACGCGATCGCAATGTTTTCAATAAAATGTTTTAAGTTCGTCCCCCACTTTTATGAACGTTTAAATATAAAATTACATTGTCTACTGAACACCGGATATGACGGCGTCATACTATTAAGTGATAAACCCATCTGCTTAAACAATTCTATAAAACCCTTCATTACAATTCAATGTCAATAATGATAAATCAAAAACAGCTCTTAATACGACGCAATAAAATCTAAATCAATTCGACAGCCGGTTCCACAGTTGCATTAATTTTTGGGCACGTAATTCCTTGTTTTTATTGTGGGTTATACACTGTGAATACATTTTTAATTGACTTCCAAAAGTGTACATCCGGTCAGTACTCATTTGATTACGTGCGTGACAGTTATTGGACAAAATGCTTTTTATCTTTTATGTACGGATTGAAACGAAATTTTCTTTATGGAAATCATTTCACAGATATTTTGTATTCGTATTCTAACTTGGCTACTTTAAAATTTACACACTATCTTATTTCAAAGCTGTCTATTATTTTGTCTGACTTCTATAAGGACAATGAGAATTTTTGTCTATTTAAGATATGTTAAAAACATAATTCTCGCATGGCGTATGATGTTTATTCAGGCAAGTGGTCATGCTCCATGCTTTACAAGGCCCTCTTATCTTCGATATCATAAGTATTATATATATTTACATAAAATAATACTGAAATCAATAATAAATTGCAAATGTTACAGTGAAACCGCACTTGCTAGTTAGGGTCATCCTAACTATCAATGGTGGTATTTAATAAAAACTAGCCATTTTAAAATCCACTTGAAATTTACTCAGTTTTTATGAATATTTTAAGGATTTTCCGTGACTTTTTAATATACACTTCGATATCAAGGAACGTGACATTCTGTATTAATGACGTTCGCCGTGAGTCCGCAACTCTAGTTTACTGGGAAACGAAGATTTCCCACAGTAATCGAAGTTTTGAATTTTTCACATTTCTTTCCAGAGACATTTCATTATTCGACCGAGCTCCATCGCAAAAAGTGACTAACTAAAGCACTTATTCACTCATGTCTTGAGCTCGTAAGGTTTTTATAATAACATTTAAAATTTAAACTAAATTAAAATTTACAAACTATGATAAAACAATGAATACTTTTTTAAGTAACAGTAACATTAGATGAGATAGAGTCAAATGTTCACGAATTTGAAATGATAATGTCCAACAATTGGCTGTGATAGCGAACTCAAAAAAGCAGTTCTCGTTTGACGTGACCGATTTCGTCACAGTAAAACTCTTACAAATCTTAAAACATTGCCGTACGCTTTTATCTTTAGAGGAAGCATACCATAAACAAAGTAGAATGTTTCCCGTTTGGAAGGAGGTGTTACATAAACGACAAGCTTAACACTCAGAGTCAGTTTTGATTTGAATCTCAGTTTATTTAAGTACTAGTGTTGTTGTTCGATCATCTATAGATTATAAAGTTATCGTACGTCGCCTTTGAATGTGGCTAGACACAAATTATAGTACACTAATATAATGTATCTTGAATTAATTGTCGATAAAAATTCTCAGGGAGGGTTTGACGATAAATAGTTTTGGGAAGTTTTATATTTTTAATTCTTGATAATTCCTCCAATATTTAAAATTTAATTAAAACAAATTAATATAAAATTATCATTACAAGCACAAACTGCTCTTTGTATATATGATTTAAGATTTTTATGTTATAAATTGTTTCTACAAACTTAATAGTTACAAGTTGAATTAAGGTATAGTATATATATGTATAAATCTACCTAAACACTTGAATATACATATTAAAAATAACAGCTGTCTTTCACATGTCAGAACTAAAAGCGTGTTAAAAAAGAGGATCAAATGTATAAAGATAAATAAATATAATATATATTTTGTAATTTCTGAACGATCACTTTGATTGACGATCTGTTTATTTGTTAACATTCGTCAACACATCACACATAGCGGCATCGATGTAACTTATTTTTATTACTCGTTAAATTTAAATAAACTTCAATCATATTTATATCTGTGAATAAAATTATGCAACAATATTCGTATTAAGGCTGAATATATTTTTTGTAGTGCCAGGATTGATTGGATTCTGTTCCTGACAGAATTTTGATTTTTGATTTGTAGCTCGTCGATACCTGTGGCCATTGTAAAAAAAAATAGTCAACTTAAAGTTAAAAGAGAATTCGTTGCCAAGATAGCAGAATAGAAATATTAATTTATTTATTCCTTACAATATTTACTACTTGTCTCTACTTACATTGTATAAAATTTTTGTCCATCTATCGAATGTTGCATTACAGCCGGTGTATGGGTGAAATTAAGAGGGATCGACAAAGCATTAAAGGCCAATATGGCGGCGTAATAGGTCGCAAGTGTTTTTCTTAATATTCATCAGTGATTCAAATAATTATTGTAAAAAAAAATTCAAATAAAACTAACATCTGAACGATTTTATTTATTTATTATACATTTTGTATAGTAATGGTCGAACAAAAAATTATATTTTACTGTTGGTTATCTTGTCTAATATTAATTGAACCCTGAATCGATTCTATTACAGTCAAATAAAATAATCATCCCAATCGTTTCGATATTTTTATTCGAAATTGAGTAAATGAAAAATGTCGCATCAATATTTACCTCAGATTTAACAATGAAATGCGTATTCGTATATATAATAAGAAACAATTATAGAAAATGTTATCTGCTAGCTATCTGTAGAGATAGGTAAATATTTAATCGATTGACGCTGCTAAAATTTAGGTGTTAACTGTTCATTAATATAATGTGTCTTTGACTGAATATTTTTCCCTGTAGGAGGTCGTCCCGGAGTTCGTTATCGTCAACCGCTGGGATACTTTAAAGCGTCGTAAATTATTTGATAGGGAACAGTGTTTACATGGAGGCCATCCGCCAACACCACGGTAGCCGGATTTATGATTTTGTAAATACAGATTTTTGTATTAGGGTATCAAAAACGCCGGTTCGAAGATCGTGATTTGTATACAGAGAATGGTTACATAAATCTTAAATTCTTCATGATATACAAAAATATTCCATTTTTTAAAGTTTAGTTAGAGAGAATATTAAAAAAAAATGACATGCTTTACGAAACAGTGAAGATTTTTTTAGTCTTAGGTAATTAAAAACATATGAGTACGTTTCATTGTTTAAGTTTGTTATTAATTAACTATATACATAAGATTCACAAAATCGGTTGCAAAGCCGAAATTACTTTTTTACTATCAAAAAATTTTATCACAAAACTCGTGATCAAAACCATCGTGTATAAAGCGTCGTTAAACCGTATAACTATGGTAATGATCGCATTAATTCAAGGCCTGTTTACGTTTTTAATTGTTTCTTAGCGTGAAACTAACAACTAATTTAAAATTATATTTGATAGAATTAACTTTTTACAGTAAAAGTTTCTATTCAACTATTCATGGTTATGTCACACTGTATAAATGATATCACTTCTACAGTAATTACTTACAAAACATATAGATTATATAAGACGATATTTAAAAACAAAAGGGAGAATTTAAATATTATTTATTCAAACTCATTTCGAACCTAATGGATGGTTATATTATTGTGCTGCTATAAGTGTTTACTTATCATTTTTTAATCTTATAATACAGGCAATAAATTTCAAATCTTCAAACGAAATTAATTGATTAGCTAAACATCAATGAATGGAATCCCATAAACAAGATTTTTTTTTTGTAAGTCATTCAATCAAGAGGACATCCACCAAGTATTTGTCAAACGAAGTGTATTTTAATAAAGAGTAATGATGCAGATATCAACAGGCAATTGAGGATTGCCCGTATTTGAGAGCGATCAATTTTACTCGCCCCAATTACCTTTCGATGCCTACATTACATACGGGCGTTAAAAGCTATCTACTTGGAGATCATTTCATTACTTCAGTTAATTATACTACCGTAAAAATTATGTCAGTTGTTTTTCTTCTTACATTTTAAACACATAAGAAATATACATATGCATGCATATATTATATATGTGTTTGTTAACAACTTTACTTTTATTTAGATCCATTTTCTTTATCCAAACATCAGAACAATATCCAGTGCATGTTTTTCCCAACGTCTACTGATTATTTCTGTTCTCGGAAATGTTATCTACAGTAGTATCCCTATTTCCTGGTCTTGACAATCAATCCTTTGGTTGTTAGGGTATAACGTCAAACAGAATAGAAATGACTATACAAAATCTATTGCGAGCCTACAAATGTAATAATCTAATATAGAATAATATGAGCCCAGACTTATATTTTAATATAATTTCTTATAAAAAGCTGACCCGTGTGTTTCCGTTTCTCATTATGGCGACGGACGTATAATAATTAGGGGTTTGGAGATACGGCTTCGGTATGAGATAAGAATGTCAATTTATATGGAAACAACTTTATCCAAAACTTATACTTATATAATGTAATCTGTTGCAAATTATATTTTAAATTTTGTTACTTAAATTTATTACTGTAGGTGTTTTAACATTATATAAAACTGTAGTTTTATTTCTTTTCGTTTAAGGTATAATAAACTTATAGAAATAGTGTCCATGTAATCATAAACATTGAATTCAATTTTAAAATCCCTTTGTGTATGAAAGGTTATTAAAGGTTACGTAATATCTAACAATAGCTCGTCGATCTTTAACCCAATAACTATCCAATACATCACAATAAGAAAGTGTTATTTGATTGACAAGGGATCTCCCTCGGGCGTCTGCCGCCTAATTTGATTGAGACACGAGAATTTTCCATTCGCTTTCTTTCAGTTTCTTACCAACTCGCGTGTTTGGACAGACGAAGTTATTGCTGTCATTTATTTTATGGTTTATAAAATTTTTTATTTGTTGTGTATAATTTTACATCCAATAAAATTTCTCACTTAATAAACACTTTATTGGCCAATATTTTGTCAATTTTATTTTAAGATTCTTATTCGTTTTTGGCCGTATTATGTAAACTTACAAAAAAATAAATTTGGCTGATATTCTGTGTCTTAGAAGGGAAAGAGTGTTGAATTAGGAAAGGTGCACTGTGTTGGGAAACTTCACGTCCATATTAAAAGTTGAGACATGACTTATACATTAATGTAACAAGCTAAAAGACAATGGAATATAAACGTATTCTGATATAGCAGAGGATCCCTCGGGAGGTCCATTAGCAAATTAGAAATGAAATTATTGTACAATCTTCTGGGATATATCGGTCATTATATAAGACAAATTTCATTAAAGCCAGTTACTACCGAAGCCGTGATTCTTTCATTGAATCACTGTTATTTTTTCACGTTCCATCTAACTCATACAATTCATAAGAATAATGCCATACAAAACACTTTGTAACACAGAACATTTCCAATCTTTTATTTTTGTCTCAAGCACATACATAATAAATAACCCCAAAAAGTGCTGTCTGACTGCGAAATATTTATAGCGAGATTCCAATGTAGGAATATACTGTCTGTTTTTTTTTTCGATGTTCCAGTTCACACGGCAGTCGTTTCTAAGTAGAAGTAAAGCATTAACAATTCAAACACTTTCGTAGGCAATATATTAAGTCGCGTCGCACATAGGCCGCTGTAATCTCAAAATGGCGACCTAGCCAATACTTCGACGTTATAGTTAAGTAAAAAGTTAATGACTAATTTAGCCGTACTATTATTATCCACTGTTATTTAATATTCAGTAGTCGTACTAATAATTAATATATGAAAGATTGTGTTTGTTATTTTTCCGAAAAATTCAATATACTTCCCGCGGGTTCAAGGCATTACAAAAGTTTTTTTTTATGAAGTGAAACAGTTCACTACTATATCTACTTGTCTTTGATCACACAGACGAGATGTACCCGAACGAAACACGGGCCGAAAGCTAGTAAATTATAATTTTACATACAGAAATAATTTTGACGTTGTAATACAAGTCACAAGTTTCTGAAACATAACATTTCTACTGGATGTCACTTCCTGGAGACGGAACAGGCTGTTCTGTACTGACCAAATTTAAAGTAAAATATTTTTTTATATCATTAAGATCCAAACAATGGGTATTTAATTTAAAAAAAAAATCCTGTTGTACTACATATTTTGATAAGTTTTTTTTATTATATGATAAAGCACTTGTACTCTTGTAAGACTATGTAATTATGAATTAATTTAATAGATTTGTTACCAATTTTATTTTGTATCTTGTTGGCTATTTTAATACGAACTTATTTCTTCATACACTGACGGTACTATTTTAGATGTAGCCAACGCAGCAATTAAAATTTTCTTTAAAATGTTTACTGATTCCATCACACAATATATGATTGGATTCCAAGAAGACGAAATCTTATATATTCTAAACGATCCGTTACAGTAAAATATGTTTCTTCCCTTCGCTAACTCGACTTGGAAGTTGTTACAGTGATTTCTCATTGAAAAATAGGTTTCACCAACCCTTGGTCCTTGCGAACGGGTTTCAAAACGTAAATCATCACCCTTCCATTTACGAAAAAGCCGGCCTTCTATTAAATGTCGATTTTTCACATTCACTCGCATTCCCCTAGCGCAGTTGATTTTAACTACGCAAGGGATTTTTCTATGTTATACTATACTATAAATAATTTAAATATCGGCGTGAAAGGAAATAATGAAAACTCACCACATACCGTGCTATATATTAAATGGTTAGATCTCTATGTACGTACAGCTTAGTTAGTGTACAAACAATTTAATTCCATGAAACATAGTATTAGATATTATAATTTTATTTCAATTAACCGCACGATGGAGACGAAACAATTTCAATTAAGAAACTCGAAATTAAACCCTCGATGAAATCAAATGTCTCGTGTTTGTCAAAGAATAAGTTAATGTAAAGCTAACTGGTAATCAGAGATATTTGTTAACAAACCCGCCAATGATATGCAAATATTTACGGATTAATGTACCTAGGTTTGATACAAATTTGACATCTATTGCATACGAAATTAGTATTACATCAGACGATATACTGAAATCTTACTAGTAAAGATACTAGTAAGATTATTACTAGTATCTTTACTAGTAAGATTTCAGTATCTTTACTAGTATCTTTATAGTATCTTTACTAGTAAGATTTCAGTATATCGTCTGATGTAATACTAATTATATCTTTACTGAAATTGTATTTGAAAACTATGAGACTCTTGTTATTATTCATTCAATTATCTGTAGCAAGAAAAGCAAGAAAAATCGAACCGTATGACTATTAACTTTTAAGTGACATTTTACTTGATCCTTTTTAAAAACGTAAATATTTAATCCAATACATTTTGACCCAATATGAACGTATATATATTTTCTTTATATAATATCAAAAATATAAACATTTCGCGATTTTTCATTTATGTTTTGTTTTTTAGAACTTCATAAAAAGATAAGTTAACCACATATATTATACAAATATTATTTATTTTATCACAATGATTACTTCAATAGGATATTATTACGCTATCAATATAACTTGCTACTAAATACTAACAGAACAAAATGTGAGTGTTTTAAACAGTTGAGATTAAAAATATACTGATGTGCAAACAATATATAGCACATTGTTTAGACACATCAACCCTACCTGTCCCCAAAACACAACTCGACACTCTTAATTATTAACGAGGATTGATGCCATCCCATGAGCATACCCCACACACGGAAAAGGCTCTATTGTTTACAAAATAAGACGTATAATTCGATATCCACAAATTAATGTACAGGCCTACAACCACGCGTCTGTCTTCATGTTTAAGTAACTTTTGACATAAGTTAATCTGAGGTAATCTGTATAATTTAAACGTATGAAATTCTGAGTTTGAAACAATGTTTTGAATTACTACCACAATCCGTCAGCATTATTAAACAATATGTTTGTAACGAAATTGTCAAGTAAAACTTATGTTAACTGCGTTGCAATAGTAAGAGGTTAAATAATAATATATCACTGTATACAAAAGAAGAAATAAAAGTTTGCAATGAAGCAAATAAAATAACTATAAAATATTTGTGAAATACTCCGTGAAGAGAAATCTCGGAACGATAAGAACGTGTCGGCTTTGACGGTAGACTTGGGTGTGAGTAACAGAATTTTAAGGTTACATTTAATAATATCTCCTAACTTAACAGAGACACGGTTATCGCAAAAGGGAAAGTAAATGGGAAAAAAAGTTAATACATACTAACACTATTTATAGTCATAAAGTAAGCTTCACTGAAGTCTAACTAAATTTCTCTGGACCAAGTTATATTAAAATATAGAGATAAACATTGAAAACGAAGATAAATTACCTACCTAAACTTGCAATTGCTAGTAGTCACTACTACTTAGTCAAGTATATGTTGAATATAACGCTTGATAGAATCGTCTCTCGTAACTTGCACCAAATCAGATAGCATCTCGCATCACCTGACTGTTCAGAATAATTTATTACGTTTCTTAAAAGCCATTAACGTGACACTGTCAACGTAGCATCACTACCCTCAGCAATTAGCGTTCATTTTATAATAGGCACATTTCAATGCCGTGTCAAATGGGTCGTAGTCCGCTTTAAGAGCATTTTTCACATCTGCATCGGATAAAGCTTTTTTATTTGGTATTAGTTAAGTTATTTCAACATCCAAATTTATTTAAGTACTTGCATTGAATTTTTTTCTATGTTAGAGTTAGTTCAACATACATGTATTACGACTTTCACTGATAATACTGTACTATACAGATAAAAATCAGATTAATGGAAACACCTTCGCATTTCTAATATTAGACATCGTATAGGTTCATTACAATCTAATGCACAATTCAATGAAAGTAAATGCATTAAAACGTTTTATGATCGTTCTTAATAATTTATTGCCTAAAATTTTCCGAAGCAATAAGTAACCACAACACTGTAGGTATTACTTCATCCAGCTATTATTAGACGTTGCTCTGGTGGTCTTCTAAAACAAACGCATCCATGGACTATAATACTGATTTACGAGAAGTGCGATTCTAAAACAACTAGAAATGGAAAAAAACTTTTTAAACGCCACCTTATTTACGACCGCGTGTAAAGTTAAAGTGACGCCTCGAAATAACCTTTAATGAGCTTACGAGATTGAGAGCCAATGAATACGGCAGCTTAATAAGGACGCTACCACACGTAAATGTGAAGTAAAATATATAAGATAAATTAACAGCAAAAATAAAGAACAGTATTTAAAGGAAGGATCTTCGGTATCGATTGCCAGCGATCTGGTATTTACTGAGAGATGGTTCATTGGAGGGGTTATTAGACATTACACAGATACCTGTATAGGATGGATTTACATTAATAAAAAATTCAAACTTTATTGATTAGATTCAAATATTAAAATATTCGTATTGTGTCTTCACTTCAAACGACTTACAAATTAAGGTTACAACTATCTACATTTTTTATATGATAACATTAAAACTAAACTATAACAAATATTGCATTGTCACTCCTCTAAAACTCAATATTAATTTAAATCAGTTGTAAGTGCAGTCCTCTCTTTGCCGATCGTGTTTACAAATATTTTAAATATTTGAACTAAACGCTTATTTTCGATAGGACGGCGAAAGTGATACTATATTCCAACTTCACTAAATGCAGTTGTTATCAATTACAATGTTACGTGTTAATATATGTCTTGAAAGTTTATCTCCGATCAATCTGACACGAACCGTGATTTAGGTCAACGATTTAAGTACAATAAACGAAATGTTTAAAGGTTTAATTTTACTGATCGTTAATACATTCAAACGAAAAGAGACCCTTTTTTCTTAACATAGAGGTCAAAGCTCGGTGCCCAAAAGGATTCTGCGAAACGTCGCTCTGACCGCCGCTGTTCTCGTCTGGTAAATGTCGTGAAAACGTCATCAAACCTCAGTTGCTTTTATTGTCAGCCGTTTGAAGTGTTTTTAAGTGTAGCCGTAATAAATGAAGTAGACAAGACATTACAATGAGTTTATAGAAAGGTAACGATACAGTATAAAAAGTAATTTATGTCTCGAATAAGTCTTAATGAAATCCCTTTAGGTATTCCGTTTATAGCTCGAATAATTCGAGACTTAACTTCCTTTAGATCGTTAAATTAAAGTCCTCGATATTAACTTTTTACTTTTTATTTTCAAACAATATATTTTACTTTCCTCTTTGTGAGATAGAATGTAGTAAGCAATGAGTACTTTGTAATTAAAATTAAATAATATATATAAAACATATCATCAAAGTACAGAGTCAATTAAAGTTGTATTTTTGTAACAATACAATGAATTTATCAGCCTTTGGCAAGTAAGAACAATGCCATTCAAGCCATATTAAAGTCACAATGCTCATAAAGGAATAGCCTGGAGTACTCCCGACGCATGTATGACGTCGTGCTTAAGTACCAATTCTCAGCTATAACTACAAGAAACAGACGATTATGACCTTTACAAGCAGCAACTTTAACGCTTTAGATATACCGCTAAAGCTAAGTTTGTTCAGGTAAATAGCGAAGGGAGATTAATTGTATTTTCTTTTATTACTAATGACGCGAAAGTAGTCAACGGTTGTCATTGTATATGAATACCGAACACCTTTATTTTTAATCGGAAATACGTCCTTCGTCATTTCCGAATAGGGTGTAAACGTGACACGTGGCTGTTTTGTTTTTTATTATATCACTGTGACTGTGGTTATATTATCATTTAATTAAACGCATATATCTGAAACGAATAATGTGTTATTGCATTTTAGTACGTAACAATCTGGTATGCAGAAAGTACTGGGACGGAATTTTCATCGGTACATTATTGATATCAAAGATGTTGAAGTTTTCCAAACTTCCACATCTATAGTACCATTAGCAAACAAGTCACAGACGGGCTGACGGACACTGGCTCGTTAGCGCAACAAACAAATTTGATTACCTAACGATGTAGACAGACGTGTTTAACTCGGATCTCTTGCGTGCTGAAACTACGTTTTTTAAGTGATATACGCTCCAATATCATTTTCATCTATAACTTTATTTTGTCATAACATCTCCAATTTCAGACCAACGTATTTTAAATTTCACCAGAACAAATATTAAACGGCTGGCCGGAAACATTCGGCTTTGTTTGCTTTGGTTCGGTATACTTTAGATAATCGTGTTTTAAAGACACCTGACGCAGCAGTAATCAACCCATATTGTTCAAACTCCATTTGACTCTACACGCTTTAAATACAGAAGTTTTTACTTTAATCACAATAACGAATTATAATAGAATAACGTATATACATACATTATATATTTTTGATAATTTTCACCTTTACATTTTATATTAGTTAGATTTAGAAGTAGCAAGTATTTTTAAAAGAGATAAAAATGTATTGTTAATCTGTGTTTAGCGATAATGCTCTTTGTTGCCAGATACCCTTCTCTAAATATCTAGTGTGTCGGCATCATACACTCGCAGATTGCACTGCGTACACGAAAATTCGATAAATTTTAAAGTGGTGCCCCGAGCCATCCCAAAATACGCCCGTGGCTTCGTAATATGGCTTTATTGTCGATTTAAAACTTTTGAATTCCAAACTGCAGATGACGCAGAACTGAAAGACCTTAGTGAAAAGTGTCAGTTCAAATTAACGCTTTTCATTTATCAGAATAGTGTTAATTGCTTAAACGACGAGTGATCCCGCGTGCCTCACTAAACGCTTAATTGGAACGGACTGGGCATTAAAAATTACATTTTCTTTTGAATCATATAATATTTAAATGTGCTTGCTGTGTCGTTGAAAAAAGGGGTAATGATATGAAACGGAATAGCTTTAAATTTTCATAAGAACTGGAGCAATTTAGCAAAGTGGCTTGTGAGAGGTAAAAGTGACTGGAATGATTCACAAACACGAATTTTGATATTCTTTTTGAAGTTCGAATTACAATAAGATTTTTATTTTTCGCTTGATATATTGCGCCTCTTATTTATTTAGTATCGAAAATTAAATAGGTTTCGAATGAGGCATATTAGAGAGTTTTTTAGAATTAAGCAAAGCCAGATAAACTATTGTATAAGATGATGTGTTCCGTGAATCTGAGGGAATATTTCATTTTGTTTTTCTCCATTTACTCTGAAGTTATTAGAGAACTTCAAGATAATGGTGCGTATATATCAGAATAATATACTGACAACAATTTAAATTTATATATCGCTTGAAAGAGCCGTAAAATACGTGTTAAATTTTATAAAACAACTAGCCATAACTAATCTTTAATAGTGAGTAGCTGGCATCTGTTACACAAAATTAGACTGTATAAGCGACATTTACGATCAATTTTGAATTAAAAAATTTTAATTTTTCCATCCGTCTGTTTCAAATTAAAAAGCAATAACTGCGTAGTTAATATTTGTCTATGATTTATTCGCTCGTTAGTTCATGGTTAATTTAGTTTACTGTTTGCTTTGTGATACAATGTATTACACTGAGCGGGCTGTCTCATTTGATTTGTTATGAGGGAGAGTTTTTTCTAAGAGATCTAAATCAAGAGCTCTGTACATGTTCATTTTAATAACATGTCTTTTTTCATTTTTAAGTGCCGACTAAAATAAAGTTTAAAACAATGTTTTCTCTTTTTGTCTTCCTTCGTTTGTTAATGTTAATAAAAGTGAAAATAATTAGGGTTGTGAAAGCATTTTCTTTCGTTTCAGAATTGAGTTTAACAATAACCTCTATTACATTAAAAATACATATAGTTCAATGTTGGATTTATGTCGCACTTGATGTAGCAGCTATTTATATCCTTGATATTTCCTACTATAGATAACAAACCGCTAACATTCCTGTGCTATTAAGAGAAGACTAACAGACTGACGTTATTACCGGCTATTTTTACGTTCAATTTTATGGCTTACTTTGTGAAATGTGCTGTAGATCATTGCCCCTACCATGATTAGATATCATTTTGAAGAATCACAACATTAACAAATTCGACATGAATTGTAATAAATAAATGTTGATAATAAATTTTTAAAGTAAATACTTTTAAAAGTTCACAAATTTTCTTTCAGTAATATGTACTATATTAAAAATGAACTTTTAGTCTTTTTAAGTCTCAATTTATAAAGAGATTTTATTCGATTATTTATACTTTAGATTATATCGTAAACAATTAGTAAGGGATACACATATTTTTTTAACTGGACTTTATTTATGCACCATTTCCGAAGGGGGACTTTGACAAATGCCTGCAATTTTTGCTTCCGTCCGTTTATACCTGTCTATAGTAAACCTGAAATTAAATGTATTAAATATGTTTATTACAAGCCTTTTGTATTATAATTATCGCTCGCTTAGATGATAGAGATTTAAAACTTTGAAATAGTGTTTAAATAATAAAACAAGATACTTTTGTTCTTCAAATTCAAATTCAAAAACATTTCTTCAAGGTTTAAATTATTTTTTCTTATTGAAAAATTTGTCGTAGCTGAACTATTAGAGGAGTGTAATATTATATTATATGATTTGAAGGTGCGAGTCCAACATTGACCACGAATTAATGATATTGGAATGATTTTGTTGCAGAGACAATGTCTCGTCTGTACATATGTAGGCATATATGTAATTGATGTAAGCTTATGTAAATTTAATAGCATTAAGGTTTTTTCTCACATAAAACAATCGCGAGGTACGCCCTGTTGATAATGTGGTGTTAAAATTGTTAATAGCGACATATTCTATTGCATTTTAATATAAATGACCGCATGAATGTAGTTTAGAGTGTATATAATATATATAAATTCTATAAATTGCAGAACACACAAAAGTTACAGAGAAAGCTTTGTTTCGTTGACAGCGTTGTAAATTATTTCTTTAATATTCAAGAACAGCTGTCATCCGCACTGAAGATGGCAAAGAAATTAACGTTCTCCCAATGAATCTTAAGTTTTAATTAAACCGAGTGTCGCCGGTGGCACGTAATATCTAAACGGCGGTTTCTGATTTATTTCCAGTGACTGGTAACATCACGAACTATTTCTTAACCAAGTTTTAACTAGGACTTTATTGATCTTAGATATTGGTTTCGTATTCTTTTCAAACTTCTCAGCCCAGACGCAGATATGGATGTGGGCTATAGAGAATTCTAGCATAAAATTATTGTAACTTACAACAGCGACATTCATTATAAGTTTGAACTAAACTAAGCGGTTTGCGGTCAGTCAATTTGCAAAAAACATTCTACAGGACTTAGCAAATGAACTGGTCACTTGATTGATTTACAGCGGGCACGGTCGGACTCCGACGCGACATGAGTTTAATTAATTTACGCGAATATTGTGGACACTTGTGACACAGCTACTGTCCTACGGTACGCTATACTTATGTGAGTTTTTTATGACACAATAAAAATTACTATAAAAGGTCATTCCCTGGAAACAATAAGGCGAGGGCGCCATTTTGAATTAACGTCTTACATCTGTCCGAGAACCGTTAAAAGCCTAATAACTGTATCATTATGACAACTGTTACTACAACCTACAGCCCTATGACATAACAATAACAATTATCATTCATAATATCCTTAAATATTATTGCAGGGAATTAGTTTGTAAACACAATGTTAGAATAATTTTCAGGTATTAAATTTAATATTGAGGCAAATGTATTGAAAATGCGAGGAAAATAGAGCAATATTATCTTAGATTACATGTCTAAATATAAAAATATAAGGTGAGTGTTTGTTTTGTCTTATAAAACTTTGATTAATTAAACCGTCCAGACCTTTTAAAGATAAACAGTCCGTGTTCTGGCTTTATTTGTTCCTCTCGCTGCATTTCCCATTTCGGTACACTGTGGCAGCATCTTATCGGTGGGGCGCGATTGATCCTCGAGACTATACCGAACTCCAGTACTAATGTTACGCTTCATTGTTTCAAAACAAAAATAAAATAGCCAGTGATAAGAATCAAGCGAACTAAACATCTAATGGATTAAATGCAGTTTCAACTGTTCCTTATATCAACCTATTAACTTGCATTATCTTATATAAATAGATTGTATTTATAAATATTTTTTCACCGTTGTATTGTACTTAGAAAATCGAAATAGACAAATTCAGGGGAATTTGTCTATGTATAGAAATATTAAAATGTAATCTCCTTGAAACACAGTAAGATTAATTTAATATGACCTGATTTAAACCCTACAGGGAGGTTTACGTCGGATCATCTGATTAAATTTTATGAGAAAAACTATCATAAAATATGTAATGGTTGGATATTAAAGTAATATTCTCTCATAAACACAGTTATTATTTATAATGACTTGATCACAACTTAACGCCGCTAAGATGTCCTTCCTTAGTTGTATTGTTTTATATCTTATACTTAAAATACACAGTAGTTTTGAGTCGTAACATAAGCCGCGTTTCGAGAATTGTCTTTTAAGGTATTCAGACATCACTTCCTTTAGACGAATCAGTTGTGCGTGACACGAGATATCGCTGGATATTAAGGAGACAATTTTAAGAGAATACGTGACGAGACTGTTTCTTATAATTTAGAAGGACAGGTTTTTTGATTCGTAGGATAATTTTTTTTGATAGGATAGTATAAAGATACTAATAGGGATTAAAAACTGAAAACAGTCTGTCTGTCTGTTGAACGATGCAGACTAGTAAATATATCGAGGCAAGAATAATCTTGAAAATAAAATAACATAATGTTATGTTATTTAAATTTAATTATTAAAACATTCACTAATTCAGATTAATTTGTCGTTAAATTCACCAACCTTTATGCCTGCTTTACGAAGTGTTAGCTGGCTTACCTGAAAAGCGGAACATTTTTAATTAGATTTAAACATGTCAAAAATATTGTCCGTGAACTGGGTCAACGGACCGCGGGATCCGTTTTAATTATGGAAACATTAAATTATCCGTGTCGCCAAATTATAGCTTTCATATGCAAATCTCGAAAACGGATAATTTTATCACGAAAACACAACAGAAGAGCAGCTGAAATAAATTTTAAATAAAATTTTTAACATAATTTTCTTCTATCACGACACTTTTAAAAAATATTTTGAGAACTTCAAACGAGCTTTTAGATATATTTTTTGTAACACCCAAAACTTTCCTCTAGAAACATTCCATTACGCGGAGTTGCTTACTTAAAAGAGCATAACTTTTTGCGGTAAAACAATGTACGGTGAAAAATTTTAAAGGTTCCTGTGAGTGGAAAACTTCAGAGACGAATTCGTAACCCATTTGGGATGTGTTAAAACAATCTGAGGTTAATGTAGTACTGTCCAAGCTAGTATCTAACAGCTGTCGCCACTACCATGTGTATATCCTACCTTTATTACTTCGTCACAACGATTTATTAATTTAAAGTCATAAGTATTGTACGTCTAATATAATAAAATACCTAATTTTATTCTATTATAGTTTTGACTAAAATGTGTAATTAATAAAATTTATAATAAAAATAAAATTCTAGATATTTCAAATTGCCCTTACATTTAATTTAATTGTTTAAAGTTGTGAAAGAAAATACATTTTATACATTTATTGTAACATAATAACGAGAATTTAACGAATCACTATATTAACTAATTTGTTTAGTACATGTGTACATATGACGACATAAAAGTTTGAAGAAGTCACTTTAATACGATCGAGAACCCTTAGTAGTATCCGCGTCTCTGTTAAAGTGCACTCTGTCAGGCGAAAATGAAATGTTTCGCTGCATTCCATTTATTTAGTTCGCTGTTGATTTGATTTATTGTTTGTGGCGTTCTTTGATATCAACCCTCTAAACTGTCTGCTGGTTATTTGCAATCATACTAGTTCGTCCGCATGAATTTCGGAATTTAGCTCAGAGAAAAATGTGTAGTGTATTAAAAGATATGGTTGTCAGTCTGCAGTGACTTCTATAGTTTGTGCTTGGGCACTTCACACAAGATACAACTACACGAATTTCTGATATCTGATTCTGATATTTAAGTTTCATCAGTGTAAAGTTTAATAAAAATCCGTAAAGCCGTTTCCGTGTCAAAAATTTTACATTTACAATGTATAATATTAATACTATATATAAGGTTTGTGTTCCATATTCTACACATAATATATTAAAGCTATTTCTTTTTCGTAGTACACATAAATATAATATATTTCCGATAAAATACTTTCAATATCTAAACGTAATTCTGGTTTATGTAAAACTTAGTTCTTTTAAAATTTTATATTTTGTATTAATTTAATGCGAAAATTCCTATAGATTTTTTTAAATACAGTTGATCCTAAATAGCTCTAATAGAATCTATTTTAACAAACTTTAAATATGTATGATAAAATATTACAACTAGATATCTAGAAGAAATTATTCCCAACTTATTTCAATGAAATTTTATATAAACTTTAAGTTAGAAGACATTTCAATAGTAGCTGAGTTTTTTCAACTTAATATGAAATAGCAGACCAAAGATAATATATAAATATGTTCAAGCAAAGCATAGAGAAGTGTAGTCTAAGCTTAGAAAATTACAGCAACTAACATATATAAATATATATATAAAGTTGTCACTATGTAAACGTAGAAGTAAAAATTTCACTATATTTTATTATAAGGTAGAATCAGAATCGATCACCCAATTAGGTTTTATTTCATCAACAGCTATTCATCACAGGTGATGACGGGATCCTATCATCAATCTTACATCATAATTGTCTGGAGACTATGATTTACTATCCCTAATCAATGCATTGACGTCAATGAGAAACAGTGAATAACTATTCCTCAACATAACATATTGCTGATAGTCCATGTACTACGGTATAAATGTATTTGAATTAAAAGTGTTGCTAGTTAATCAATTCATTAATATTATATTTTGATGAAAAAACTACATATGTAACTGTATTCGTAAATGCTCCACTTATACAAAGAATAATTAATGTAACATACATTATTGTAACGAACATCAATTTTTTTAATTTACATAAAATATAGCTTTAAATAGTAAATAACTAGATTTTTTTATAATCAATCTAATATTAATTTAATTTTTGTCATGATAAAATGATTGATGTATCAATTGAAAAAAAATCAAATAAAACGTTGGCTTCATTTTATTTCGATTTTGTGAGATTAATTTTCAATGTATTTCCTTTCTCGTTAGCTATTCTGATTAACAAAAATTTGGAGTACATAAAACCGAATATATATATGTATCTTCAGAATTATATGAAATCTGAACAGACTTAGAATCCGCAGTATCCGGGGCGGGTCGTCGTGAACACATCAGTCTTATGAGATGTCTTCAATAATTCCTGACAGAACTAAAGTTCCTTTGGAGTGTTTGTTTTGGTGACAGCAAATACACTAGTCGAGCAATACCATTGACGAAACAGGAGAAACAAAAATGGAAGACGATTTTAATCTTAAGGAATATGTTTCTAAATAAAATAAATTCTCTCCACGTGAAATTAGATTTTATGGTGTACTGTGTGGATCCCTTAGATGTTTTTGATAACTATATTTTTAATACGCACGTTACCTATATTAAAATTATTATAAATTGTAATGTTAAAGCGAAATATAAACGTCAGAATAAATTCTTAAACTAGTTTCAGATATCTTTTAAACACCGTTTTAATCTCATTAGAATAACCTAACCCCATACATTGCAATTCCTTATACATTTAAAATGTAACAAACAAAAGCCAGTCTTCAAAACTGTTACCAATAAATCTGAATCCAAGCACTGCCACTTATCCGACATCCTTGTTCATAACATAAATAAAAAACATTAAAAATAAGATTATTTGTATGTTATAAATAATTCTTAAATTATAAATCAAGAGGAGATTTTAAATAGCACTCGCTTCCGATACAGTATAAATAGCTATCATATATCTTGCGCTTAAAAATATGTTAAGTTCGACCACGCCTTCAAACTGTCTATAAGGCAAATAAGGCGATGCTCTAAGAGACCAGTTTTACTTGAGCTCTTCCCCATGCACACGCACTTATCATAAAAAAGTGAGGAAAATATGAGTAAATTCTATTAAATTATTGTAGAATAAAACTGAAATAGTTTTTTGTCTATTCTAATAATGACTTCTTGATTGACGAAATCACGTCCTCCAACACTTGACAAACAAATTCATATCCTCAATATCACACATTTTAATATTCAGCAATACATCCAGTAGACAGTCTCCACACAAAAATAAAATCAACCCAACATAGATCACCACACACTGGATACGGATATGTCTATTAATATTACAGGATACACAAACAAACTAACTTTAAAACCAACAAAAGACCTCACGCTCTTATTTGTAACACATTAAAGTTAAGTTTACCACAGACATGTATTTGTTAAGCACGAATTAAGGGCGTGCTTGAGGGATCGCTGAAAGAAGTCGTCAGACAGCTATCAAGATCGCCTAATAGGCGTAACGTACGCCAGAAATAATTTACAAATTACCTCGCACAGTTACTATTTGAAAGCATTGAGTTTTAAATAAAAATTCGTGGCGTTTATAACATAACAGTATTTAAAATTCAGTAACATATATTTTTAAGAAAATGGTTACTGCAATGATACATTATGTTAAGTAACGAAGACAATGTTATTGAAGTAACTTTTAATTTAGTTAAATTCATTTGTATAAATTGATGGTAATCTCGAACTTAAATAAAGTCAGGATCATTCGAGAACAAGCGTTAGCAGCCGACTATTTTAGTAAAATGAAAAATGATATGACGATCCCGTTTCAAGTTGTGACGTTTAAAGATTTCAATTTTTATTGACGTTGAAGTTAATTGATTACTTTTGTGAATAAATCACCGATGACTGAAATGTTTAACCTATAATAATGTTAAATAATGTAATGTAATGTTTACCCTTTATCTAAGCTATAATTTAAAATATTATTAAATAACCTTAAAGTGATAGTATGCCAAAGTTCAATTGAAAATGAAAAGGTCGGATTCACGATAATGTCTAGAGGGATTTGCTTAGTATATCTCAGAATAAGCGACTTTAACCTTATCGAATGCCAAAAATACGATATAAAATTATTTAAATGAAGGTAATATTTTTCGAATATACCAAGTGTGCTTTATTTTTGTTAGAAACTACATACTCCCGACGTTTCGGTTAGTTTTCAGGGACCGTGATCACGGTTATATCCGAATAATATTAGTTTCATTTAAATTAATAAAACTCACGAAAGTCTTAGATCTCATCATATAAAATTAGTTTAAAGTGTTTAATATATAATTTACAATCAAAGTTATACATTTATTATAATTTACTTCACAGAACTTTAGTCTGATTGAAAACATGGCAGCACCGGCGTATCTGTCACGAGTGACGTGAGATTGTTTCAAAACAATAAGCACGCTACATTGTTAATCTTACTGTCTACGTGCTGAGTGACGAAGATATAAATTTAATTATTTTAACGATATTACATTTACATGATAACAGTCTCGTCAGATTATAGTTTGCAATACAATTTGTATATAGAATTATGTTAGTGGAATAATGTTGCTGCCAATTTCAAAAGACAAAACAGGTACGAAATTATAACATATTTTAACATATATTTATCCATGCAATAATGTTAATTACACAGACAAACAGTTTGACTGTGAGTTAAAAAGTTTTAATGTATGATTTGGTTGGAATTTAATTTACATTCGTTTACATAATTCAAGTCGCTTCGGAAACTTCACGATCCTGTCAACCGTGCTCGAACGGAAAGTTCGCGCCGAAAGAGTTTAATAAAATATTTTCTGTGTTCTCATATTTTATGCATTCATTTTGATTTTGTTTAATTAATAATTCTGATCATAATAATGAAACTTTAAACAGGTGAAGTGAATTAATTCAGAACTCTTGATTTAATTATGAAACATTTTAACATTAATATATTTACGATTTATTCGCATTTTATCAAGTTTATTAGCGCCATCTAGTCAAGGGTTGTGGAAACAAATAGCGTGGCATCCTTAGCTCCAAGGGGAACTCCTTAAGTGGTGGATGTAGCCATAGATGGCGCTTTTGATATAAATATAAAAATATAGATAAGATTTTATGAAAAACTACTAAGTGTAACTTCCATCGGTTTTTTTGTTAAAAATTAAATGATCATGTTTTTAAAACATTAAACAATAATATTAATGCCTTAAGATTTTCAGTTTTTTCGAAACATATATCAAGAATAAAAAAATAAAATCATTTCTTTTCTTATCGGACAACCAAAAACAGTGGCGTATAGCGACAACTTTTATAGTTTCTTACGGTAGAGTTGGCGTAAAAAGAATTTTATCGCTCGAAGAAACCCCATGGGAAACTAGGTCAGTTTCCATGGTGCAGGAATTTGACGAACCAGATGCTGATTAAATATGAATGGAGGCCATTGTTATGTTTCCATACTCTTTATATTAAGACAGTAATTGTTTCTTAGAATGAGAACGAGTAAGGATTAATCACGTATTACGTGTAAAAAATGTGCTTTTCACACACTCTTATTTAGTTAAAATCGTGAACGTTATATAAATTAAATAAGTTTGCGTTTATTTGGTTAGATGTTAAATATTTATAAATATTGGGTTCAAGAGGCTTAAATACGTAAACTAATATGGTCAATACAACAATTTCGCCTCGAAAATTCATTACAAGATGGCTACCATTAATAATTAGTTGAGTATATGCATAATTATGTAATTGTATTATCAAAAACACATCAAAGCTTCAACCTTACGAAACACGCCTGTAAACTGTTTTCAAGGAAATTATATAAATATATAGATATATGGGATATTCGTTGGAAAATACCAAACGAGCTGATAACAAAGGAGATGGGGGGGAAACCGGAATTCTTTGTTAGTATGATAACGTCATTATAGGGAACTCTTTATGGATAGCGGATACCAATTGTCCCCTATATTTTCTACGTTATAATTCCTTTGTGTGTTATAACAGTTGTTACCTAGTTTTTATGTGATTTTAATGTACGGTTGATAAAGATTTTTTAATTAGCTTCCAACCAGGTCCGGCTAAGGAACGGTATTAGTTTTTGCAGACGATGTATCTGTGTCTAATATTTGATATCAATAGGTTTAAACTTCGCTATATTCCTCTCGTAATAGTATATATAAATACAATATTGTGAAATGGCAGCTATTAATGTATAAGTTATATTTTACTAAATAACTTGTAAATGTTACTATTGCTTGAATTGAGTAATTTTATTACTTTTAGATTTCGTTACTTGGTAGTGCATATACATAAACATTTTCTTATATTTCGTTGCTTATTCGTTACTTAAGCATTCAATATATAATTATATACGTTGAGGCATCAATGATCTCAACGTATTATATCATCGTCCAATGATTACACACTACGCGTATTCATCTTCTAAAAAAACACAAAACAAATGTACAATCCAAAGTTATCCGACACGACAAAATACACGTTTAATTCATTGAAATTCAGGCTGCGACTGAACCGTGACACACGGCCTCAAAGTGCCGACAGCCACGTGCCACATGAGACTAGACCGTGTGTCACGGCCGCGGTGAATCACAAGTGACTCCGCGGTGGTCCCACAATGGTAAGGATTTAGCGGCACTTCTTTACGGCATTCCACCGAAATGCATGGTATTAATATTAAGAGCACGTGCTTTTTATTCTAAAACACAAATTTACAATTATAATAGTCTGTAAGCTCTCTGTTTCCTGACGAACAAAAAACAGGCATTGGTTTAGAATATTTGATAAAATAACATAATCATTTTATAATTTATATCCATACATTAACACTGTAATGTGCAGAGATCCATACGGACGTATGCCTGTAGTGTTACTTACAAAACCTACAGAGCAGATATTACGTGTGGCTGCAAAGCAATGAAGGCTACATGAATATACTATTTGATCTAGTCGTAACAGATGTTAAGAGATTAATTTTGAAGAGTTCCTCAACTTGAGGTTAATTAAGACGATTATATTCAAAATAGCAATGAAAGTTCCAACAGGAAATCGTGTGATATATTTTGGTGTGAAGGTTTATCTAGACGTGGTCTAACCCGCCGCCACAATAGATGAGGGATATTTTAATGTGATTGGTCACCAACATCCCCCCGTCTCGACGTTGCATTATAAATGCATCCTTTATAGCTACACAAGGCTCTCAAAAACGACCAACCTATCATCAATTAAAACTGTTTTATATACGAGTCCCATACAAAGAATTTAATTTATATCATTTTGGCTACAACAATATTTTAAATATTTTTCTTTCAATACTCTATTTACTATATTGTATTTAAGTTAATACTCTTTATTTCATTATGACTAAATAAAACGGAAATTGTTTGGTATTTATATCGAGAAACTTAAAGAGGATTCATGTCTTTGCAAGTATAATGTATATTTGTAGTATACGAGTATTTGTTATAGAATTTAATTAACTTAAGATCCTCTAAGTTTCGTTGCCGTGTGTACTCAAATTTCGCGTTCGCTTCGTAACTAATTATTTCCATGCATTTTGGTATTCCCTTTGCACAGTCAAAGTCTATGAAATATTAAAAACAGCTATGAGGCTTACCTTTATGAAATTTTAGCTTTTTGTTCGAAAAATGTAATGTTAGGGAAGCATTTAAATGTTCGATGAGACACTCAAGTTACCTTTGAGACTGAAGTTACTATGACATTATTGATGGGGACTATAGAAAACTAGGCTTATAGGAAGCAAAATCTATTTAGTATTTTTCGATCGATCGAATTATATCCGAGGCATATAAAGTTTCATAGGGATACTTCGCAGATGATAATCTGATATTTTTTAGGACTTTTTACGTCCCATAACAAAGCATGCGTCTACTTATTTGCTTGTAATAGGCTTTGCAAGTTGTTAAGCCGTAGTTTTCCGGAAAATCCGACTACAACGACAATGACAACTCATTATAATCTTTCATAAAATGGTAATATAATTATTGTTTTTCTATAACACTTATTAAGAGGTACCTCGTAATTTATCGAATTATTACCAGAATCTAGTTTAAAAATCTGATTGTCAGAACATTAAAAAACATATTTTCCCCTAACCTTACTGACGGCATGTACACTCAAGAAAGCATTAACTTTTTACGAAATTTACTATATATATATTTAATGATAAAACAAGTATTAACATGTTATCTAATATAATGTAACTTTTATTTTATAAATCTTATCTTGAAACAAAGTCCATGTTATAACTAGTAATAGTTAAACTTAGGTAAATGGAGCGAATTTAAATTAAAAAATGTGTAAATACTCGGCTACACTTCATAACTAAGAGCTAATAAACCCATCGATAAGTGACGAAGGGTCATAATTCAAATAAAATTAATGACTTCAATGTACGCTAATATTGAAAATGCACTGCATAGAGCCTTTTACGAAATATAATCTTAAAAAAAATATGATTTTCACACACGATATGAAACGAGGTTGTTTTTTATGTATGAGGTCGTGGTTTGTGTTAAAACTTCAATACTAATAAACTTATAGTTACAACACGCTAAAATATTTTATAACCACCTTTCGGTTTATATCAAAAGATTGATGTTTTAAACACTAAGAATTTTTTTATTTACTAAATCATTCTGATGATATTGCCTAGGATACTGTCTGTTACAGACATTATTAAAGCTAAACGTGAAGCCATAGCCTAAAAAAAAACACTTGTCGATTATTTCGAGTTCTATGGTAAAATAGAAATGTCACTAATTTTGACGTTTAGTGACACACACACATTAAGGAATCCTCACGCATTGACAACATACGCGCATCAAAAGAACGGTAGTGTGTAACGTTTGTTTAAATCAATTTATAGTATTTAGAATACATTCATGCAATTATTTTCCATATAAACTTTGACTCAATGACTTTGATTCTCACCATAACGTTTCAACTGGCGCACACACCGGTTATCTTTATTGAGTCGACATTGAAATTTGAAGAGTGATAAGGGTAAATTAATGGATGATTCTTGTGTGAAAAGAAAACGCGGTTTATAGTCCTTATTATTTAAGTATCGCTTGGACCTAAGCCTTCAAAAGGTTATTGGAGATTAGGTTGCAAAAGAAACGAAAAATGTGTGCCTAAAACATAAATACACGATTCCGTAGCGCCATCTATAACCTACATTTGATAACTACATACAAAATAGATACAACTACTGTGTAAACTTGTCTTAAAATACATTGAGAAATTTTCACATCTATGGCATTTGTACAAATAGCTTTTTCAGACGATACATAAATTTAAGGTTTCTCTTAAGCTTCCTCACAATCTTCATGTATAGTTAATTACAACCGCAAATTCAAAACCTTAATAATTAATAAAAATATGACCACTGGAATTTAATTAATTGTTAAAGTAATTAAGACAAAACCAGAGGAACTTTCATTTAGTGAGGGTAAATAAGACAAAAGGCATAATTATCTGTATCAGAGCATTCCTATCATTGATGCGGGCTCTATTGTGGCGGATTTGAACCGATAGTCTTTAGGGCGAGCAACTTTTTGAGGGTTAAATTGTTGTAATTATCGAAATGTTCTATATCGGGTATTTTTTATTCAAAGAGTATCCTGCAGTTGCTTGAATTACTATTAGTTCGAGGATTAATATCGCTTTTTAAAATGTAGTTTAGGGTGAGATCTGTGTGGATAACTGTGAAATTTACAGACGTTTCCAATAAAACCCTAGTTAAATAGGAAACTTGAAGCGACTCATCTCGGTCTGGTGCGAAATATTTAAATAAAGTAATAATAATTAAAGAATTCAGAAATTTCCTTAACTTATTTATTTATTTGCCATTTAACTTAAATTAGATATTTTTTTATTAACTTTTGATATTAATAGTGATGATAATAGTGATTGAATCTGAATTTGTGAAAATTATTTTGTCATTATAAGACAAAGAAAATTATTTTTAAAGACAAAGGCCGGGATATTAGGTCCAGAATCAGAGGACTTATTAGATTGTTTCCGATGTATTGTATGTAGGGATTTTCAAAAATAGAAGGAATTTTTAGATTGGACTGAAAAGAAAAAAATAAGGCTTTCGGCACTCACTCATAACAGAAACACCTATGAAGTGAACTTTAGACTGATCTTTTGAGAGAGTAGAAATAGTCGAATTTGATATGCAGCCTCTTTAAAACCTTATTTCTGTACGTTTAGTGTATACTTAGGGTATTGTTCATGAGACACACTTTCACAATCTCATTTCACACGTACTATAAAGTCAGTCTTTCTGTATTATAAGTTATCATTGGGTGCATGTTTACCAAACAGAGGGTGAATGTTAAGTAAGGTTTATCATATAAATTTAATTATTCGTCTGGAAAATGGAGTTTATCTTTCGTTTTACCGCCTTTGTACGTTTGTGATTGTTTTGACTTATCTTTTTGCCCGGTTAGGTTTTATTGTGGGTCGAAAGAGGTATTACATACAATTAGTAATTATTTCACTAACAATGTATATTTTGCTCTATAGAAACAGCAGAAGCCAGAATCATACACCGCACGGTCCGAGTTCAAAATCCATATAACTTTTTTTTTTAAAGAAAATATTTATTTTACTGAGACACGTTTTGGCGTGATCGTATATTTAAGTGTAATTTTTTTCTAATGACGCTAAAAACCAAACATTATTTAAATTAGTATACTCGTTTGAAAGCATGTAATTCTACAGGAACTCAGTAGTATAGTATATTTTTGGTACGTTATATGTAGTTATTATTATTTTTACACATTTTATCTTAAATATATGTGGCTGTGATCTAAGCTCGGCGTGTCTTTCTGGTATCGTGTTGGGGCAGTAGCGTAAAGACACAGTGAGTTAAAGAAAAAATGCAAAAACTGATGCAGTTTTTTTTGTTTATTTTTTCGTTTATGTCTTTATGAATAAATGCGGCAACGTATTTAACATTACGTCAAACTGAATGTAACTTTTTTGAGCTTTTGTAACGAAAAATACCAAAACACGTCACATTAATCACCAACCTTATTAACAATTCTTATCGCCGGTCTAATGACATCTCTGCCCTAAATACGGGTTTTGTTTTACCGTAACTGTCAAAATGATCGTGTTTACGTTTCAGTACCATCTATTTCGTACGTTACTTTAATTTTAATAATGGACAAACGTATTCGAACACTGCAATCGTTTTCGTCCATTAAAAACTATTAGTAAGGCTACTGAAATGAAGTGTGCCTGTAGTTATTTTATCGAGAACCATTCTTCATAATGTATGTCGGCACGCCACTATTAAAATTAATAAAATTAGCTTAGTGTTATAAAAATGTAAATAGTACACATAATAGCGTGTAAGTTACGGATAAATATTTTCACTTATACTTTTGTGATATTTTATTAGGTCGTTGAATGAAAAATTGTATTGTTTTATTTTGGTACTGAAATAGAATTTATAATTTGTGTAATATTTTTTTGATAAATATTGTAATTTTTATTTCATATATTATAAATGATTATCAAATATCGAATAGTTATTCGGTTGTATTTTTCAGAAGAGTTTGAAAGAGTTTGGAAAGAAAGGAACAGGAAAATAAAAAAACATTTCGTAATAGAAGTCTACAAAAATATGTCTGTCCTTTAAAGCAACACCTGTGCTGGAATTATGATAGGGAATAACCCACCAACCCTTACCTAAGTTACGGTATTCTCTCATATTTAAAAAGCATGATAAGATAAAAATTGGGTCCTAAAATGCCGGCGTATTTCAGTTTATCAATACGCGGTACAGCGTCCCGTACGTGGGGAAACGATGAATATTTCGTTTGCCATGTTAAAGAGGACAAAGAAATGCGAGTTGGATCGCCCTAAATAAACGTAACCGCTACTAATTATTCTCGAAATTATATTAATGCTAATTTTAAAGTTACAGCACTAATATATTAATTCACATTTAGCTTTAAAGACAACCTTGAACTTATCTAATAATGATTTAAGAAAATTTTTCTCTTTTATTTAATAAAAAATACGTAAATTATAAGGTCAACATTGAACTACATAATGGTTCAAAAATTATAGTCGTATGTTATCTACAATTTATGTAAAATGAGACAATAGTAGAGGTATCTAATATAGTACCTACTGGGTCGGCCGGAGGCACACATTGTTTATTTATCACACTCAAAGGCTAACGCAAGATAATTGTATCCTCCAATTTCCCGTGAAAATACGACGAAATTCAAACGTCAAGAGACGCAGAGTTACGTAATTATTTGATTTGTTTTACGTTAGAATACGTAAATATATATTTTACGTAAGTTATTTAGGCATCTCGCAGTATTTTGAGCTTAATGTCCTGAGTCTCAATATAAAGGATTTAGACTGACAGTAATCGTTGAGGACTAAATGTTACTTATTTTCCCTTAGCTTTGTTTGTTTAAATAGGCTTAATGAATAGTCGCAGTGCTGTATGGTGTTATAGTAATATTAACTTAATGATCCAAAACATGGTAATTATTTGATAGTTCTAAAAATTATACGAGTTATAATTTATATAGAGACAGTCTAAGTGTCTAACATTCGCAATATTATATACTAGCTTTACGTCCCGGCTTCACACGAGCATGTATAGGGTTTTTGTTATATTTTTACCTTATATTTGTATATATTTTGTTGTTGTATTATATTAATACCACATAATATTTTCTAGGAATAAATATAGCCTATGTTACGCTGGGTGAATGTAACGTTTCAATTTAAAAAAAACATTCATTAGTTTTTGAGGTTATTCATCACAAACACACCAAAAAAATATTTTATTAATATATATATATATATATATATATATATATATATATTATACATATATATGAAGATGTTCTTTCATAAAAAGTTTATATGATATCGAAATAAAAATTATATTTTCACTTTTCAGGAGAATAACCAAAAAGAAAGTATACAGTTTTATAAATTGAAAGAGAAGCGTCTACGTGCTCTCAAAGTTTCATTACCAGCCGGAGAGGGCGTCAATTTAATTATTATATATAAAACTTGTATGTCCTAATTGTCCCTAGAACTATTCAGAGCCAGCCCTTGTAACTAAATAAGTCCGGGGACTTTTCACATTAAGCATACTAAGTTATTACGGGAGACCTCTTTTAACGTTTAAGCACTCTGAAGGACACTTGTTTTATTAATATTCATTGGACATAATAAAGATGTTATGTTCGAAAAGAAACACGCTTCAGAATAATAGATTAACACAAAAATATAAATATTTCTATAAACTCTTGTAATGTATATTTAAAACAATTTAAGAGAGCTCCGGAAACAAATTTTACAAATATGCCAACGGTAAAATATCCACATTTTCACCTCTTTATTTATGTAAGAGAACGTAGCAGAATATAACTCGAACATTGAAATTCACATCAAAAATATTCTCCCTGAAAGTTGAATATTACAATTATTTACATCCATCTAGGATTATTTTTAAAAAAAGCTGTGAGTTAGTTCATCCTTACGGTTGATATAAAACTGAGATTAAAAAAATAAATACGTCCACCATCGCATTTCATAAAACGGACTTTGAACATGCAAATTAATATATATTAAAATTTAAATTAATAAGTCCCAGGCGCACCTAAGACCTAGATTAGTTCCCTGGTAAAGCCTTTCGCTCAGCTCGAAGGTCTTATCCTTACATTTTAAATTCAACGTCGGGAAGTTGAGTTATGCTTTCATATATCGAAAAGCAGAAGCGCAAAGTTCCTGATGCAAAAATATACACGGCGTACATCTTCAGGAAGCTCTCTCACATTCAATTTACCGCACAACATATTATTGTGATACACACTACGCTCGTGCACCATGCATGCGAGTATTGTGATATATAAGGAACACTTAGTGCTAAGATAGTATGACTAAATCTGATTAAATTCTGCAATTGGAACGTACCCTCCGGGAACTCGGGACGTTAATTAATAATGACACCATTAGATTAATGTGTATTAGATAACGGAGTGAATACTGAGGAAAATCCTTTACCGACGCCTGTATGGATACGACGGGATATTTTATATGGAATAATAAAAGGAAAAATGATCAGTGAGAATAAAATGCTCGTCTTTGTTCTCAGTTCAAAACAATAAATAATTAATATGTTCTTACAGTATAGTGAATGTGATTAAATGAAGCTAATTTGAAAGGTTATAGAGTACAAAGTTGTTTGTCCCAAATTATACCCACTTGAACACACAAATGAAAAATGTGTTTGATTAAAATTTGGTCTGAAGAAAGATTATTACAGTTTAGATCTTAATGGGTAGGTATTAAGATGTTCTTTCAAATAAAGTTATTAAAAAAATCTCAAAGGCCTTTACATCTGTAGGTTCATAATAATTACAAGGTAATGTTATTATACAGTCCAAATTCGAAGCTTACAGAACATTGAACAAATAGACATGGCATCGGACTAAACACAAGATCATCTATTAAGTCGCTTCTCTGGTGTTTGAATCATTATGCCAAATCTGTGTATACTATTTGTAACTCTATATCACGAGTATATTTACGTGAATATGGAGATCAATTTGTCAATCAATTCCTTACAACTTAGTATAAATGAAATGGTAAATATTTTTAACTCATTTTTATTCGCCTGTAATATAAACACCGATTAGGAAACTCTTATAGTGCCTCAATTGAAAATTGTATAAGACAAGATTTTTGTGGAATTTTATAAAAAAAAGTGGGTTATATCAAAAACGCGTATACATTAGATGTGATTTGTAAAAAGTGTGGCAAAATAATACCATTTTTCTTGATGATGTTTAATAACAATACGCAATTGTATAATATATTGTAATTATCTGTTTAAATAAAGTAATTATGCTCAGTAAATATAATCACACATAACGATGTGTAATAAAACTTATGTCCGTCTTAAATTCTTCATTTTAAAACACAGCCTTCGTTACTCGCGTTGTTTAAGACGTCATAAAATTAGCTCTAACTTCCAGAGGACTCTAGAAGACATTCGGAGATCGTAAAATAAAACAATTAAGAGAGTCATCTAAAGCCAGGTTCAGTGTTCATTTAGTCGTTGAAGAAAGTTTACTTTTAGGAACACACGGTTTAAGTATGAAGAGATATTAATTGTGGGAGAGAGACTTGAGTTTCAGTACAAGCGCAATTAGTTGAAATTTATTATACATTACGCTTGTTTATTTATACGTTTTTTAAGTTATTTATTGTTACTACTACCGTCAATCGTGCGGACAACTCTCAGTTGTTATTTGTTTTTGAAAACTTTAACCAATTATTTTTTATTTGATATGCATATAGTAAACTCATGTGTAAAGTAAATTTTTTTTAGATTTTTGAATACGTTGTTTTTATCATAAATCTCAAGTCACTTCTGTTAACGCTTGTAATACTACATTTACACTCTCGCCTCGTACCTCGTCTTGTGCTTCGTCTCGTATCACAGCTCGCATCTCGCTCGCCCGCACCTCCGGACGCGATCGCTGCGAGGCGCTGGACAAGACGCGAGGCGAGCCGCGAGCGACTATTCACACTCTCACCTTGTGCTGCGGCTCGTGCCCCGCCTCGCGACTAGTACGCGAGTATTAATCTACTATAAAACTCATCAGCATCACATACGAATGTTTTTAATGAAACATTTATTATTTCTATAATGCAATAATTTCAAAACCCTTGGTCAAAAGGTTTATAGCGTAAAACAAAATATGAATATTTATTTGCAAATATTTTTTCTATTTTATAATGTTTATTAACTAGATGTATTGTGTGATATAATGTTGAAAAACTACATGTAATTATTAATCAATTCCGGTTTCCTTATAAATTATTTCCCTGGCATATATACCTAAACGTTATTTCCACAAAATTTCTTCAGGAATTTAACGAGCCACAGACCAAGTGAAATACAGGCATATAGCGCATACTCGAGCCCCAAAGAACATTTTCGTGTAATATTCATAGCTCGATCCTTTTAGATATTTATTAAGGCTTTGTTTAGAACATTTCTAGAACTGTATTATTGTATTTTGAAAGAGAATTCTTTTGGCTCCATACAGACGCTTTTATTTATGAATAAATAAACGAAAATATGAGTTTCCGTAACTTAAAATTCACCAAATGCATAAAAAAAGAAATTAAATGAAGCAAAAGATTGAAACATAGATGTTATGAAAACCAAAAACAGCCTAATTTTATTAATCAAAGACTACAATTGAGAAAGCCTTCTTCCAATTCTTATAATTTACAAACAAACCACCTTTATATTAAAAATATAAATCTATAGGAAAATCACATTAGGTTTCTAAAAAACAAACTTATACAAACACACATAGGGGAGTATTGAAAAATATTAAATAGTTAGAAATATATATAGGGGATTTGTTGTTCTGCTAGTAAAATGGTTTGTATTTTTGTAATCTGCGTCACTTATAACAAAGCTGTGATCACGTGGGAGAATTATAAATATGTATCAGTGGACATTGGCCCATTAGACAAAGAGATCCCATCCGTACACTCTTCATTGCTTTAAATAATACTAGCTCACTAAATATATCTTAGACGTAGTAGTGTCTATAGATGTTTGCATCTAAAGACAATCTCTAAGACGTAAAACTTTAGCTTTATATCATTACAATAATGATTTAAATACAGTCAACATCAAAAATTCCAATATCGCGTCGATATTTGACATAAAGGTTTTACAGCCCCCATCGACAATGACCTCGCTTAAATAGAAAAATATTTTTGTTCTCAGACACGTTACTTTTATAGCGTATATGACGCTAAAGATTCAACTTGATCTCTTTCACAGTAAATGCCAATCTTAAGCAGAGCATACAAATATATTGTTCCGTGTAAGCCATAAACATTCCAAGGTGTATCATAAGTTTCATACATTTCATGATTATTATTTTTTATCTATATTCGTACCGATTTAATTAGTTTTCCAATGCATTAGCACGTGAAAAAAGCAGTTTGTATAATGATATACTTTTTCTATTAATATAATATAAAGTTCTCTGTGATGAGATTTCTGTTAAGATTAAAGATGTTTTTGAGAAATTTAACAATTATTGTACGAATAGCGGAAATATGCATTAGTTAGTAAGCTTGCATAGTTTCATATTGGAACAAAGATAACGAAAATGTACATACATGGGAATTTAAATCTAACGAAAATGTTACAATTGAAACACATGATACGATCTCTCTTAAGAACGGACAAAGTTGAGTAATATCCCTTTCATCCCCCCAGGTTTCTCAATACAGAGAGAGACTTAACTTCTCAGCATTCCATGGATTCACCGTGCGGGTGTCGAGTCCGTCGCGTTGCAGAGAGAGGAGATTCAACAGTGCCTGGGACTTGCGACCCAGGTGTAGCTTTAAGGGGCCCCTATATAACGCGCGTCAAACGCTCACCTCCACCGCCCAAGCTGCTCTCTCTACCTAACCAAATTTGAAAAGAAATTAGTATTCCTTTTCAAATTTGCCCTAGTGGGCTGCCTTCGAAGTACGTTCCAAAAATTAATTCATGTTATACTAGGACAGGCCCAAGTCTTTTAGTAGGTGGTAAAGAGATTTAGTTATCATATTGATCATATATGTACAAGTTCAGTGATTCATTCCGTTAAAGCAATAAATTGTTGCGTTTAATAAAAGCTATAAACTATACGTGAAGTGCTAAGAGTCATTTTGACATTATATGTCAGTATCTCAAGAAACAAACGGTTTACTTAAAGGAATCAGACATATTAATCAAATTACGTCATAAACGAAACGTGCGCTGTAAAATATGGCAACGGACAAAAAAGCAATGGAGCCGCGGAACCAATTCGCAGATTTATTGGCGTTAACTCTCAAACATCTGTCGTAGCAAAAACAGGTTGTTAATAGCAGTTTTGTGACAAAACATTAGTCCTTATTACTGTTGTTTAAGAATCAAAATTGTTTATTCAATTATGTCATTATGTTCAAGTAAATGATATTATCTCCTATTACTTCTGTGTTAAAGTTCTATTTGTGTTGCATTATTTTGTGCGATATCAATAATACGGTAAAGCTTTAATGCGGATATATGTTAATGTAATGTTAGCGTTAAAGGATCGGATGCATTATAATATACAAATTAATATAGTAAATGAGAAAAAAATATTTCAAATAACATAACAGGTTACTTTATATTAAAAATACATACTGATAGAAGTATATTTTTTATTTCTATAACGTTAATTATATTTCATTAGAGTAAATTAAAATCATTGTTTTATATATATATAAAAAAATATTCATATCAGTTTTCATAAGAAACCAATTAAATATTATTTTTGTGATGAAGAGAATAATATATATAAGAAATAAGTTTAATTCTAATAAAAAACATATAACCGGAAAGCGGAAACTATAATGTTAAATAAATATCCATGATGTTATAAAAGGAATAAATTAATCTATTGTTTGAAACAAATGTATATCGTGTAGACCGCACTCAACGCATTGATCCGCAACTCGCAAGGCTTGTAAATTAGCGCGCTTTTTGCTGATTAGTTACCGATGCCGCTAGAATTAATAATCACCCGTCGTATTTAAGGTATATATAATATGTCTTAATTTTAGCTCTAACGTGTCACAAATAGGATGAAGCTAATGTTATTTTAACGTATTTTAATTGTACTTTGTTGAATTTTTTATGTTTGTTTGATTGGTCGCGTGACGTAACTCGCAAAACTATTCCAATCAAAACCCGAAATACAGCCGCGCTTATACGGTCCATAAAGTTGAGTTGAAGTGAAAGAAAGCAGGATTTCCTCACGCCGGCCCGCATAATAAAACTTGCGAACTACACAGAAAGTTGTCAATAAATCACAAAAAGGTCGATTATGTCCCTCCAGGGAATTGTAATATTTTTTATATTTTATACTCATTGCAAAGAACAGCGCCGTTTAAGAATCAGAACGCCGGAGTGATCGTAGAAATACAATCAACTTATTGAAGTTACGTATTTGTACAATAATAATTTGTTAATTCGGAAAACTTTGAGGAAAGAAGGGAGGGAGTAAGCGATGCGTAAACGAGACCAATACTGACCACAAGTTTGAATCGTCGAACAAAATTTTCATCAATCTCCACACACTAATAGCATTAACGTAGTTTATGACTAGGAAGCAGAAAACGCTGTGTATGAAGGGTGACGAGGCGCACCTTTTATAAACCTATAATATTAACAAAAAATATACATCCGACAATCAATGATTTACACATGTGTAAATATGACGAAAATAAATTGAATTAAAAAAAATCCGTGTTATTTAATAATAATATGACTTTTCCGTGATTTATTTTAAAATATTCTTTAGGGTTAAAATTAAAACAATGGGTGAATATGCCATTCTCTCGGCGGTGAAAGACTGCGTTGTTCGTTTGTTTATTCATTAGCACATGCGAATTCATTGCATAAAACGTTATCAATAAATAAATCAGCATATTATTACGGAATCACTTAAAAATAAACAGCAGAACGGAACGTAAAGAATGGAAATATTCCAGACATTTAAAGTTAAATGCGGTATTTCAGCGAGTAACCTCTGGGAATCAGTTCTTCATCAATTTAATATACCATTACGAGAGGACCGGTCTAGCCGGCAGCGGAAAAACGTAAAACTTAAGCGACAGCCAAATAAATTGCTTATCAAAGAATTAAAGACATCTGCTATGTTTACAGACGTACTGAAATTATTTGTGTAAACGATATATATATATTATAATTTGCGTTAAAATTGAGACGCGAAAAATATTCATGTGAAAAAGTGATTTATTTTACAAAAAATATTAATTAAACATCAATCATCATTGGCACATGGGGTTTATAACGGCTTTTGAACGGGACTTTTTATATAAATACATTTTTTAATATATATTACACTAGATACGTCCTGCGGCGTCGCTGGTGAAATGGGATGAAATTTGGTATTATTTCAGCTTGCCGGCTACATGAAAACAAAACGTCCTACAAAGCAATTGTTGCAAAGTGTATTTTCATATTTTTAATTAAATAAAAATTGTATACCCATCCTAACTATAACGTAGCTTCAGTTAGACACGATTACATCGAGAGTCAATTCGTAATTATATTACTGAAGATAACACACACACACACACACACACACATATATATATATATATATATATATATATATATATATAACTCTGTTACGGTTGCATTATTAGAACTTCACAGCCGCTCGCTATCCATTTAATTGCAAATTTCTTGTTGTTACCAAGTTTAATGGAAAGGCTTTAAAAGATGGAGCTAGTTTTGGTATGTAATCGCCTCTCGGACAATTCTAAGAAAGCTACCTCTAGCTGAAGAGTAATTTGACTTGGAGTCCACGTAAAGATTCTTGCGAATGTTAATGTCTATTTTACTATACAACTTATACCACATTTTACTATTATGTGAGCTATAGGTATTCGTAAACAAATTTTACATAAAGTTACCACAGCATAAGTTTCAACTTAATTGTTCACGGAACCAAATACGTTTCACATCAACATTAATTAAAGAATCATTACTAACTGTATGAAATTTTTGTAAAGCACAAACGTACAACAATGTCGGCTACCGTGTAATTTGTAAAATATTTTTAATATACCCGTACAGTTTTTTTACACACTTTCGAACTTTGAAATCGGACTGCGTATTGTGTACGGCGTTATTAATGCTGTATTTGTCAAAAATCTCACCACGTACCGTAATCACGTCGGAATTCGAACATATTTTATTCAGAATAATATAATACCATTTCCATTGCGGTGTAGATTAGAAATTAATAAAACTAGCATTACGGAAACGCGCAATGTCTACGACATTGTGAAGAGCTAGAATTCATTTTAATTAATTAAAAGCAACAATATGTTAATGTACACAAGAATTAAATCCCAACGTGAGGTGATAGTAGCGAAAACAAACTTATTTATTCATATTGCATTACCGGCAACACTATGAAATGTACGGAACATGTCGATAATTTCTTTGTGTGATAAATGATTGTCAGACTACCCGCACCAAAATATATACACACTACACAGTTGGTGCGGAATGTTTCGTTACGGATTTCATTCAAATTCTCAATCAAATTTATTGATATAAAACTCAAATCTAGAAGCTCAAAGAAATGGTAATTCAAAATATTCCTGGATGTATATATGTCAGTCGAGTTTAATTTAATATATTTCGGTAAATACGTCTAGTATTTCCAAAGTTTCCGATTTGAGTCGGAAGTCGATTTTAAAATGAAAACTAACATTTGTGTGTCAAGACTGAAGTAGGTACGGTAACTTTGTCGTTTCCAATAAAACTTACCGGAGTAATCTCGAACATGATTTAAATAATATATATGTAATTGAAAATGGTCCTTAGCTCTGTATTTATAACGGCGATAATGCAATATACGTGAAACGTATTAATATAAAAGTACTTTCATTAGCTTATGTGAAATAAATTTGTACATATTTATTAGATTTTGATTTTTCTCGTAAATTAGTTTTTGTTTGGGGTCGATATCAATTGCAATATTTTATTAATTAGTACTAGATAATGAGAATTAAATGTTAATGTAGTGCTCGAATATTTCGTACGTCAATTTAAGCTCTTCAATATCAGATACAATCATTTGTATGAGCTGATCGACATCAGTTAGTACAATACATGTCAATAGACCCTTGACTGACGTCACAATATCAAGCTAGCTAGCTAGTCGAGACGGTGTAGTTAGCTTTTGTATTGTGATTTGACGATGATACTTCCCGGGTTCGAATCCCATTTACACATTTTTATGATAGAATTACTTAAATTAATTTCAGTTTGGAAATTTAATTGATTCCACTTTGAAAAATTAAAAAAATTCTTATGATTATAATGTATTTTCTTTTTGAATTTTAGTTCTAATACCTTAAAAATGCGTGCTCCAAATATTTGTGAACATTATTCGCAAGCAGGGCTTTGGGATGACAATAGTTTAACTAAAATAAAACTACGTTGTTTTTGTATTATTTGATAATGATTATTTGTTCAATGTTATGACAACAACTTACCAGCATAAGTTATACTTATATATATATATATATATATATATACCACTACTTTCTATACTATTTGAAATAAAATCGTCTATTTTTCTTACAAATTAAGATGAATGTACCATTATTTTAGATTTTAAGAGCATACTAACATAAGAACATTTTACATCACAACTAATATGAATGTATGTTATCGTAAGAGTATGAATATAGTTCTGGAGCACTCAAAACTGATTCCGTGCTTTAAACTTGTCCGTATATAAAGTTTTTCAGAAACTTCATTCCCGTCAATACTTCGTGCTTTACAAATAAATCAGAAACGTGAAATAATTATTAATAAAAAAAATATAACATAAAATTTAAGTTACCATTATTCAGTTGCAAATAAATTAAGAAACATTTATTTTAGAAAATTGTATTTGAGTTATATTCATACATAGGAAAATAAAATCGAAAGCGAAGCCATATAACATCATCAGTTCATTGGAAGTCGTCAATGAGATAGCATTTTCGTATAATTAATTCCGGAGCTAAACACAATCTCGTCTCCTTTCAATTAAACTTTTTAATTACGTAATAGATAGATAAGTCATCCCGGAATTACGTTCTAAGCGATCACTTGTAACTTCATAGAATAATTCTACTTAAACAACTTTCATAGCACACACGTAGATATAGTTACTAAGATCTATCTGTCACTTGTCATACATTTCAAGAGATTCCTTTCGTACAGATTGATTTGAAGAATAATAAAAAGAGATAATTCTTCAGAAAGAAATAGAACAAAATAAAAACTAATAAGACTTTATAAAAAAAAAAACAAGAAATGTATGAATAATATTAAAACACTGATTATAATTACGTCGAATAATCAAAAGCTCGTTTATATTAAATTATGATTTGAGAATACTGAAACGTTTAATATGCGTATGAGATGCGGTAAATAGCTCTTAAGAAACTCTTATGAGATGGCATATTTAAGACGTAAGGCATCAATTTAATAAAAGCGCGTATAAATTCCCCGAGCTTCACTTTATTAACCTTCCGAGTATGAATATAATTTGAAAGTGACTCTCATAATTTACGGGATCTAAAAAAAAAAAAAAATCTGGCCAAAGACCTCTCGGTGGGACGGACGTTTTATTATGCAAAAATTTATGACATAGCAAATTAACCTTGTTAAATGAGAATCATGCAGTACTTAGTCGCTCAAAGTGTGATTTACTAAATTATAACGGTATTTCAATCGTTTTGTTACTGTAATATTTTTCGTCGTGCATATGTCTATGTGAAACATATTTTTCTTTTCTTTAAACCAGGCCTTTAAATAAACGGAAAGTTGTTTTAAATTAACCAAGAACTGGACATTTATTTAAATTGAGAATCAGCGCCATTTTATAATCAATGTCGGGTGTCAAGAAGTGTCAAGACACAAATAAGTATATAAAAAACATATTTTTAATTCTAATATAAGTAATAATTTACTGCCAATTAATTGTGTCTCTCGCCCATGCTATACAAAACATAATACCAACTTAACGGATTTAATAGTACATTTGATTTACTTATAACGAAAAAAATTGTGTCAGTACCTTCAATTTAGTCAAATTAAAAGTTGTAACTGCTCCGCGAATTTCAGCAAAAGATTTAGGGCACATCACAGAGACCCTCATATAACTCAAAAACTCGAAATTCGTTCCAAAGTAATACGGACTACTGACGTTTGAAGGGACGAAAAAGGGCCCCTGACACAGTAGGTACAGCTTCAATAAAAATATTTAATATTTAAGTGATTCTGTTTATGTACATAATAATATGATAGTGGAAAAAATACATAGAAATATAATTGTTAATATCGATACTAGGAAAACTTGTGAAAACCTTTAAATACTAATAGCTTCCTACGCTATTATGAATCTTATTATAAAACTACTCTATTTTGACGGTTGATACGAAAAATATGTTGTACGCTTCACATCAATATGACTAAATAAAAAATTCAAACCAAATATGTATAACATTTTCTAATTTTAATAATAAACATACGAAAACTCATTTGTTATATAAATATGACTTTATTTAACAGACCCGGAATATATAACACTCGTTAAAATTACTTTCAAGAGCATGACAACTGTTTACGTTGTGCGCTCACATACGGGCTTACTCGAGCTTTACCCGTGAAACAGTGTAACGACCTTCTAAAAAACAAAAAAACCAAGGAATTCATTAATTTACAACTGAAAGCGATACAGTTCGTGACTGTGAGCCTCAAGAGTGCACACAGCATAGTATGTCAACCTTGCAAAGTACCGCTAATTAAGAGAGCTTTTTACATAGAGGGCGCTGCATAGAGGTAACTTACAATTGTTATATGAGACACTAAATTATACAGAAATATATTTGATAACAATTATGAAATCGAAATCAGAAATTAAAATATTCCAAATACGTGTAAAATAATCTGCAGTATGTTAAATCGAATCTTATACTGATTTTAAACGAATATAATATAACATACGAACAATATGTATATAGTATATATTTTTATCGCGTCCCCTAAAACACATTAGAGACATTACATATTCTCTATTCCGCGCCACAATCAATGGCACATTTATCGTATAACCTGAATCAATATCTAATTGCCACTTTAGTCCTTAATTTATTACAAATAAAGCCTATTTCGTCTTGTATATTATCGTTATTGAACTTTCCCGATCTGGATGTATTAAATTGCAAGTGACCTTTGATGGAAGCTTAGGTTCTGTAGAATTATAATCCTCTTTACCAAAAAGGGTACGCGATTAATAATTCAATGTACGCCACCTAGCGGCCACCTTCGACAGCCTTAGGGTTCAGTTAGCTATGGATAAGATGTTTATTAGGTAATAAAATATGTTTTAATTATGAGATCTAAGATTTTCGCGAGTATTCATTTAAAATTTTAAATAATAAAATCCGCGTAGTAAATCCGAAAAATACTAGTTTCATTTAAATGTTTTAATTAATTATCTGTATAATTAATTGTGACTTTTCTTGAGATCTGATTGTAGGTCCGTTTATCCTTCAGTCTTTTTTGTTTACTAACCGGAAAGAGACACAGTTATACCGCTTTAGTTTAGAGGACGGGGAACCATATTCACATATATTTTGCTATATTAATTCAATCTTTACTACTTTCATTAGAATAAGAAATATGTTTTGAGCAAAACTTCTGTTCGCTTGTTTGTTTGTGTTCGCTATTAATAAATATAATATGAGATAGGTCTGCATCAAAAGCAAACATTTTAAGACATAATAAAACGTATTTCAGATAGAAAACTGAATGCGTAAGTGTTTATTCAAATAGGACTTATAAATAAAAACTATTGATTATTTTTTTTTCTAAATTTTGTTTTTTATTAAACGGAAAAGCGAAGGGAGTAAGCACATAAATATAAACTATTTTGTAATATACTCAATTTAGAAATATGTGATGACATTGTGGAATAAATATTTATGGTAAGAAGCACCGGGAAAAAAATTAATGAAAACAGAGCTGTCAGTGATTAATAAAACCTACCTGTGGAGTTAGCGCTGGCATTATGTTCGTTTTCAATAACGGAATTCATTCTGAATTTTGATTTTTAATATAAAAATTTAAAAATACGTGTAGACAAATTAAATAAATTTCGAGCAAACAATAGTTGAAATTGTATACGAATATTTTATAATCATAAATGGTTAAATAATGGCACCAAATATCAGCTTTGAAACGAATTTTGTATCTGTATGTTTTTAAGCCAAGTTAAGTCTTATTTGTATTGAGATACGCCTCAATCTTTCGTATGCCCTTACAGTAGTGTTACTACTGAAGTGTTCGAGTAACTATATCAAATATATATATATATATATATATATTACTTATAAATGATTCAATGCCCGGATAACATGTTGTCAAAAGTCCGGCGGTTTAATCAATGTTTAATTTTAACTAGCATATGTTATTAACACCGAGCTCCTATTTATTAGTGGATCGCTAAACATATCAAAAATTAACCAGAAGCAATATGTTTATTGTATTAATGTTTTATTATATGTTGAATATATCAAAACTGCTTCTCGATTTTTCGGTATCAATTAATTACTGTACACACATTTGAAATATTGACATATTTTTATGAAGGTCATACATATATATATATATATTATTTATTATGTATCTATATACGGACAATCAATTTCTTATTACGACACGTTGTTTACTAGAAATGAGTCAAGGTAATCAGATGATCTTCATTCATGTATGGGAACTGTATGGTTTATTTTTGTTTGGATACTGAAGCAAAAAATATTATTATACGTCTTAAGCATTTTCAATGATACCCAGGATTAATACAGATGATACGGTATAAAAATAGTATTTAAATGTTTTGAGACGAATTACAACTTAATTGCATTTCATAGCCATAATAACATTACATTTAAAAAACAAATCATTTCTCTTAACCTACGTCCTATAACATTTGTCTGTCAATAGTTTTTTTAAGTTATTTTTATATCATCGATATAAATGTTTCCTTCCACGACAAACAATTAATCAACAAGTACAGCTTACCTAGTATTTATTTGATGAGATCTCCTTTCAGTCCTTCGCTTTTTACTCTCACTTTCCACTTTTCTTTCACTGCTGTCACGTATCGTATGATATTTTGGTTGATAACTTTCTAGTTGCGTGTATAAACGCGCGCGCGGAGCGTCTGACGGGGCCCGTTGCGTCATAATGCGTCCGTTCTCTCCGGCAGACGGAGGCACACTGCCATACACTCTTTCAGCCACCCCAGGCCTGCGTTTTTCCTCGAAAGCCATCCGCGGCGGCTTCGGCTGCATGAGGTTGATCTTCTTCTTCTTTGCGGTTGATGTTACGTAGAAAAAATAACCGTTGCGATCCATTTTTGGTGTCGTTGCTTTCACCTGTTAACAAAATATATAATATTATACCACAAATATATTATAGAACATTTAAAATAAACAAGTGATAATATTTGAAGAAACAAAAAAAAAACATTTGCGTTGTAAAGACAAGGGAGGATCCAGTGATAAGCGCGGCACAATTTTTTTTCTAATAACACAAACTTGAAAAACATTTTATAAGTCATTTCTAATATACTTCTAGAATAAAATAACCTTCAAAAATTTCGATAAATACAACAGATTTTTTTACATGCAACTTACCAATTACTAATCGATATTTATTACCTAAATATTTGAATCAAAGATTAAATTAATTTTTCAATTACTATTCAAACACTTAGCTTTGTCAGTTCATACTAACAGGTAGATTCATAAATTAAAACCTATTTTAATACAACGGTATACAAAATATAAAGACATGATTTTTATTGCCAGCTTTAGATTTAAGATACAAAAAGCGACATACATACGAAAAATTATATGGCAATCTTTCGTTGTCAATACAAGCAGGAAAAAAAATGTTTTATTTAAATCCGATTATTAAATTTACAATACTATATAAGTTCAAATTATTATTATATGTTCAGAATAATTTCAAATTAATATTATATCATAGGATTATTACAGAAGTATAAAACAAAAAACCGTAATGTGATATTATATGAACAACAGAATTACCACAAACATGTTGCTTTTGAAAATTTATAAACGATAATTGCATAAAACATAGATATGTGACATTGTTTCAACTCGATTGTCGCTTGACACAATGAAAATGTTCACATCAATGTGTCTGGTTCGGATGCAAAAAAATATTTTATATAATTCCCTCCGAACGGGTTGAGTGTGGAATAAATACGGTGAGATACAAAGCCAATTACCTAAATATATACTTTTAATGGTAACGCGCTGACGTTCGTAAAATTTATAGATTTATAATATAAATGTATATATAACTATATATCAGATTTCAACATTTCTTCCTATATTTCAAGAGATGTAAAAACAATCGTTAAAGGATCTATATTCTCTCATACAGCCAGACATTAAGGGCAAATAAACATACAGAACAAGTGAAATTCATGCACCCTAAGCAACCCAGCCATCGATCATCCAACGAAAAACCTGCATTATAGGATCACCCTTATATACAATACATTACTACATAAATAGAAATATGTTCTATGTATGACATTTTGGTTGTTGTACACTGTGTCTGTTATATAGATCGCAACACATTTAAGCGACGTGAAAAAAATATATAAAGATTTAAGAAATACATTTATATTTTCAACCGTTTAAAAAAAACCATTTGGTCTCATTTCAATTTGGTCTACTTCTGGCAATGGTAGCCATGAGAAAACTATGTAAGTCTAGAATATTCTTTTATTACGTGTGCGACAAACGAACAAGTAACTTCAACGCCTAATGATTTCGATCTACTTATATAAGGGTAAACTTCATAGATGACTACAACGAGACCTGATTAGGAAATTCTGACAGAATCGAGGACAATTCTTTAAATATGTAGGCATTAACAATACAAATTAGTGGCACATTTCAAAAGGTTATTAGGTGTTAAGAAATTGTATAAATTTGTGAATAAAAATAATCATCGTTTATCTACATTACTTATTTAGTCCGTTTTTGTGCATTTAGAATTTATTAGATAAATTAAGTTAGGAAATAATATTTAAGAGTAAAGTTATTTTTTGATCTTTAGTTACCACGTTGTGTTTTTGAAGTCGGGTTTTTTCGCTTGAAAGTAATTTAATTTGGCAGAAATTTACGAAGGAAAAGAATATTCAAACATGAACATACAAGTTAAGTATTATAATGTTACCAATTACAATGTCTAGTTGTGTAGTTAAATGTTGTTACAGCTATCCAATTATAGAACTAACTGTCAGTTATTAGTGTTATAATTGCATGGTCAAGATACCTTTAAGTATTCGAATGATTTTATAGAATATTAAGCATCTAGTTATCTCTACGAGCCTCCTTCGAACTTGTTAAACTGCTATTATCTAAATCGAGATGTTATTGGACTCGTCAGAGAAGTTTTCTTAAAGCGTTTTAAACTGGATTAGGGGAATGGAAACAAAACTTGACAAACTTGCTAGATGATGATCTAGGAAATGAGATCTTAAGAATACATACATCGTAATAGCAGTCTTAAACCTTCATTAACTATTGTACTAAATGTCACCTGTCAAACTTGGTCTTACGCGAGACGAAATTCAAGTACAATTTTTGACACAGCAGATAAAAGGGATAATGTCTTCCTGTTAGGGATCTTGTGCTTTACATGTGATACACTCTCCAGTCTACTGCTTTCATTTTACACAATATTTAAAAGGTTCGTATATAAAAATCGCTATATATTAGTTAATTTTTAGCATCACCATTTTACTATATAAATTCAATAAAACACAATAATAATTTGAATTGACTTTTTATCCGTAGATTACTCGTATTTAAAGTTCAGATCGCTCAATAATGACAAACAAATTAATCCAAAGGTAATCAAATTGTTTTAAAACGACAAAAAAAAAACACAAAATTTCATGTACCTAATCAATATAGAGTAAAGAAAATATTATAAAATTAAGTTAAAATTATATATTTCTGAACTTTTAATACGTAAAATAATTCATATTTTATTTAAATAAAATGATACGAAAAAAATTTGAAAACATAATGTTACCCTATCATAAGATCTTCGTAACTTTTTATAGCTATGTTTTGAGAATAAGCCAATAGTTATTAATACGTAAAAGTCGTAGGTTTTAAGGAGGTATATACGTAATCTAAAAGTTATAGAATGAATTGAATGTGAGAATGAATGAACAATTTGTAGGTCAAAAACTGTGGAATGGCTTAAAATCTTCAAATCGCAAACAACTGCATTTGATTCAGTACAGCCGGATTGGATGCAAAGTTCACTCATTCAACTTCATTCATTCATACCAACAGTCATATGGGCCGATGTTATCATAAACGCTGGTGGCGTCTCTCTGAATAATAACCGTACCTCATACGCCAACTACGTGTGATCCCTACTTTGATAGCGAATGCCCTCCAGTTATTTTTCTCTACATTTGCATCTCATTTTAATGCCTCGTTTCGACTGGGAACTTTAACAGAGTTTAAATGGTATTGTAATTTTTCTCTGTCTTCCAATATCCGTGACGTATATGACTCTCCTTTGACTCTAAAATAAACATAGATATAGTTTTTATCTTTCCTATCGTCCGATCCCTAAGTTACTCTAGAATTTATTCTTAAATGTTTCATTTGTCTGGATGCGAGAATCCGGCGACATGATAATGTATCGTTAGATAAGACCTTATTATAACACAGTAAGGTCTGACTTCGAATAGCAGGTGATGAAATCTATCAACAAATTTCCAACGAGTCGGAGTGGACGCGGACAGCAAAGCACAAAAGTAAACTGCCCGTAACGTAATGCCAACGAAAGGGGACAAAGGAATAGTAACTTTGACATTTGTCTATTTAGAGCTTTGAAATTATTTAAAACGAATAAATTCTTATACGTAAACTTTATCCAGGTTATGTATTTTTATTCTGAATATTTATATTCTCGTCGTTATTGAAACAAAATACATTTATAATCTCTACCAAACGAACCTAACATCCGGAGGGTGGGAGTGTCAATATTTGCGACTAAAAACTACAAACAGTTGAAAGACAAAGTATTCAAAGATCAGATAAGTTTTGAATACAGGTACCTTTGTTCTATATTTCTAATATTGAAAAAGATATTCAAGATTATTGAATAAATATTCAGTTCTTGAGCCTCTCTTGATCTATCAAAATCAAATTATTAACTGTACTTACCGTAATATCGCTCTCAGAATTCAAATAAGTTATATTAAGGCACGATTTGGAGAGGCTCTTTAAGGCTTTTAAGGATAATTACAATGATCTTAACAAGATAACATAAACGAAGTAGCGGTGATCAATTAGAAGCGAATGCATTTTTCCCTGCACCGTGTTGATGATTTTTTCGCGTGTTCGGAGAGGCAATTAGTTGAAACTAGCTGCTTTAAGACGGTTTGCTTAGATGATTAATTATTTATATAATAATATATATATTATAGAATATGAAAATTGAACTTATTACTTATTACTTATTTTGTATATTAATATAAATACATTAAATAATTTTAGGAGATATCTATGTAATGCAATAAGAAATTTTACGTTGATCGCGAGATTAAAGCATGCTTATTCTGATAAAGTCTTCTTTATACATACCAAAATTAAACTAACAATAGGTGTAGTGTTAATAGTAGGAATAAAAACAGCGAAAATCGAGTAAAAATATAAGAAATTAAATATAAAATAATAAAGACACAGTATATATGAAGTTTCTGAAGTTGCAGCTCGCCGCAGACACAATGTCCTGTAAGCCGTACTTACACCAGCGATTGCAACAAAGGCGAGACACAAACGTTAGACAATTTAACATCAGTATTTTCGACAATGTTAACAAAATATATTATTGAAATTCAGTCAGTAGCAACAGGACTCAAAATTCTCTATTTTAAATGTGTCTGATAAAATTGTTAGCTACTGGAGTATTTCTATATCTACATATCATGTATATACATATATGTACTTATATATATTAAAACCTCAATCACAATATTAACACTTAACGGTATGTCTTATGTATGTGTTTATCAAAGTCTTTGTTCTTGGAACCCGCTAAGGAGTGCTCTGCAAATTACCGCTTAAATTTAAGCTGTTTATCTTTTCGGCTTACAAGTTTTTAAAGGAATAAATAGTCTTTTACTCCGACCCAAACATATAAATTAAAATTTTTATTAAGTTTAAAATGTTTTATACACTTTTTTTATATCTATATTTAACGTGTTTCGATCTATTATTTGATTATATATCACGATGAGTAAAAATAAAAAAAAATCCGTCATGTTAATGAACGGGATTGGAATTCGATTTTATCATATTTATTTTAATTCACGTATATATGGCAAAAATTCTTAATTGTTTCATGTAAAAATATATCAAATTAAATCCAATCAGAGCCGGACATTGTGAATATATTAATTGAATTATACGGAACATACGTTACACTCGTCTTCGTTGCTTGTTACATAAAACAGTCCTATTTGAATTGTTAATTATTGCATAAACGTTTTAATTGTGAACTGAGTCGATTATAATAAAATTTAACATCCGTATGCCGAATGAATAAAAAACAAGTTATCAAGAACGATTGATTTCAATGTCAAACATGTGCACTTACAACGATTAAATTAATATATATCAAAGATCAATATGAAATCACACAGGGATAAGTTACCACAAAAATATTATTCTGTATAATATTATAACTAACCAAACAAAATTTATTATAAAATGAGATCTAAGACATTCGCGAGTATTACATAACACAAAGTCGCGAGTATGTAGTTTATATAATAAAATACGCGTATTACAATCCGAAAAATATTAGTTTCATTTAAAACTGATTACAATTGCATGATCTATTAAAACTTAAATTAATTAAATATAATATTTAATATGAAAATTACCATATATGTTAAGCACAAACAAAATAAATGATATCAAATAGTGTTGTTTAAGTCATACATTTATCCTTTGACGTATCGCTGGGAATGCTCTTGTGAAGGAGCTTTCATCTCCCGTGGGTTAGACGTTCAAGATCAGTTTGAGAGTTCTCACGCGATGACAGTCGGATGGAAGTTAAAAGTTGAAATGCATGTGTAATCTGTTCTACACAAATGTATCCACACTAGGCACTGGGCTTAAAAACAATATGAGTTTATAAAATGAAGTGACAAATAAATTACAAATAACACTTAAAACATACAATGACTTTCAAAATATTAATTGCGTAATGCTAAAATATTGAAATTAAAAACCAATAATATTTATAACAGAAGTTTTATTTGAATACAACCAATAAATAAATGTCTTAAAAATTTATTTTTACTAAAAATATAAAGTAAGAACTAAAAATTAATAGTCAACTGAAGTTTGTTCAACTGTATTATATAATGGTGACATGAACGAACAGTAATAAAACAATTGCTGAAGCTATAGAAAATTGGCAATAAATAAATTAACTTACTTTAATACTCATTCGTTACAACTGTAATAAGAAAGATTATATGTTATAAGATACACACTGAATACGTGGCTTCGTCTTGATTCAAGTGTAATTAATACTGAACAATATATCACATATTGAAACAGGAGTTGTGTCAATACTAACGTACAGGAATGTCGAGTGCTCTCAGGACATTAAATAAAAACATTAGCCCTCACCGCAACGCCCTCGAGTGAGTGGTGCGATGTCAGGGCGGTTCACGATAAGCGCTGCCGAATTAATACAAGTACCATCTAATAAAACATTAATTTGTTACATTTAGTACAGTCACGGACAGAAGTACTACTGAAATAATGATCTGATAATAAAAAAATATACGAATTAAACTGTTTATGGAGTAATTTCGTTAAAATTTTAGTTACAAATCGCAAAATATTCAATTACCGATGAAGTGCCGTAAACCGGGTTAAGGAGCGTTGATTGCGTCGGTAGTAATGAGTTTATTAAATAGTGTGATTGCGGGCTAACTTCCAGATCTAGTTACTTAGAATTTTATATTAAATAACTATTTTTATACAAGTAAGTGATAAAATGATTTGTGATTAATGAAAATATTTACTCTGTTCTTGTCTCTATATATTATATAATAGTATTACATACAATGAATCAGAATATATAAAAAAACTCTCATTTATACAATTAGTACTATTAATTTAAATACATGTGTAATGAAACTCTTATAATTTAACGTTTTCTAAGGAAGTACATTTTTCACTAGAGCAAAAAACTTTGAATAAATAAATAAATGAATAATTAAATAAATTCCTATCGATATATTACGGCGCCTACATTCGGTAAGTAGACCACGTCGTTAATACGTAGCGTTAACTTTTTTATATTGCTTTCCAATTTAATAAACATGACCTAGATTTAGTACAAAGAAAATTAGTTATGAATAATTTTAGAATATTTTGTGTAACGAAGCAAAATTAATGTATTTTACACAGCAGCTTGTGTTAATATATTTCAGACAGGCTTTAAATAAAACTATGATTTTCGGAATTTATACATAGACTCATTCACATTTCATTTTTCATTTACCCGACTTTTCGATTACTTTACGCTTTACAGCAACCGTCATCACGGGCGGACGAGATGAAAGTGTGTTTAAATGTGTCCACGCGAGTTTTATGGATATTATTATACACAAAATTATTTTTACAAGACTTAGATTTTAGGCTTTAATGAAATCGCCCCCACTAGATTAAAAACCGGAAGTTATCTACAAGCTATAGATAAAATGCTTCCTTTAAATTTAATATTGTACGTCAGTTCAATGCATTAATCTTAGTTAAAAGGTTGTATTAAGATATTGTCTTACTGTATGCTGATCTGAGATGATGCATCGGCGGACTGAGGCGGTCCCTCGGTTATTTGTCAAGGAAGTACAAAGGGCACTAGTATTAATCTTCTATTGCTTGCCGCGAACCGAGCCCCTAAAGGTTCCAGATTTTACTCAGCACCCCGTTGTTTTCACCCTCAAAGCTATACACACGGGTGTATAGAAACACTAAGAAAACATCGACCTTACACATCCTTATATTATAATCTAAACTCTCTGACGTAACCATTGACTTTAACGAAACTATGAAATGCAAATAATTAGGATGCTAGAAATAAAAGCTACATGACAATAACGTAGAAAGCCAATTTTATTGCTCATTAGTTATAATAAAAAGTAGAGTTTAAAAATTGCTTGCTTATCTGGACATCCGTGTGTCACACGTCGTAAGAAATCAGCCCTCTGCCATTTCTCAGCTGCAATTTTAAGTGATTTCTCTTATTACCGAGCACGGACATAAAAAAACATCAAATCTGAAAATCCTCAAGGAAAGCGCAACATTCAAAAGCAATGCATTGTAAAGGGGAACTAAACCAGCACTGAATAACATTCGATTTTGTGATTGGTTTAGCTGATTTTTTTATACAGGATAATATATTTATTATATGTCTAAACAATATCGTAATAGTCGGGAAGGAATTATTGAGAATACCTTGGCTTGTATCCCAATGAAACTTGTATCTGTCATATACACAATTTATTTGTTTAGAAGTAAATAACACATCAAACATAATCTTTATATTAACTTTGTTAATTTTTTTCACACCATCCTATCAAAAAGATAGTTGTGAAACGAAAAGAATCATATACACGTTTTATATGAATATAAAACTTCATCAAAATAATTAAATTTATTAATTTAGAATATTAATGAAATGGGACATAAGAAAACGTGTGTAGCAAAATTAATGTAACATTAGCAGATGAAAGAGGATCACGATTTACAAACACAGGTACGTCGTTAATGGCATTCATATTAAAACATTACTATATATGAATAAAGAAAAATCATTAATATATTATTTCAAATAATAAATACACATTGTCAGTATATATTTTTCGGACGTCGTGAGTTGAAGTAAATAAGAGGAATTATTTGCACCTTCAGATTTATGGGCTATCATTTGATGGGTCATCAATTTTGCCTTGACGACCATGGGGTATGTTCTGAACAACAACAGGCCATTCAACGTGTTGTACAATTTGAGATTTTAAATAATCGGATCCTGAAATAAATACAAAATTGATTATGATCATATTAAGAAAGAAATACGTTTAAACTTTGTATAAAATAAAAACAAGAGCGTTTGTTTGACCCCGTAAAAACTTTTTTTAATATTTGTCAGCTACGATAAGTGTTAGACTAACTTATATAATGGTAATTTTATCTCTTACGTTACCATTTAAAAAAGTCGTTTATAATCAATTCCATATGTTTGGATAACGCTTGGACTCAGTACTCCTTTAATTGAAAACTTACTACATCCCATGGTTTTAAGAAAACGGTTTTTAAACTGAAACTGAAAAAATCTTAGCTTTAGATAACAAATCTCTTTAACTTTTTCAAATTTTACATCAATCTAATGGAATTATTCATGTAACATAACATGAATTCTGTTTCAGCTAGTTTACAAGATTTTAATATTGAAATACTTTATGTTCTTTGTGGCTTTTAAAGGCCAAATAATGTTTGTGGAATGCCATAAAGGGCACCGTCAGCGAAACAGACAACCGTATAAAAAAAATATATTAAAACAACTCAAACAATTCCATTTATTGTTCTCGAGTTTGAGAAGATATTTCATATTTATTTTGAACGTTCAAGTTTAACATTTTCTACGAACGGTACACGTACTACAAGTTTACGTTGTCTTAATACGTAAAGGTATCCAGTATTCTCTATATCAAACCGTGGCGAAACTATAACATGCGAGGATTCTCGAAGGTATAACTCTAAACGATCCGTTTGTAGTTGACGATTCAAACTTGGGGTACGGATACAAAATTTTTACGTTGATATTATTGTACATAGTAGTAGACTTGTCTGCCGGAGCGTCTGTGTGAATATGAGAATTTGGCGAGTGTATGGAATGTAGGTGTATTTTCTTTAAATAGAATAGTAACCATTTATCACTTTTATAAACAACAAAACAGGACTTAAAGTTTGTAAACTGAAGATATTATATATTGTAAATTAAGACTTATATTGCCTAGTATTTTAATAATTTTAGTTCATGCGTCACATATTCATTATCGAGAGAAGACTCGAAATAGATACAGAAAATTGTATTACCTTGCAATTAAAATTAAGAAGAAATTAATTATATAAGTGTATCACAATAGCCAGATACAAATCTGCACACCTCATCTGCCCGTGATCATGGTTGCTGAAAAGTAACCGAAACGTCGGGATTATGTAGTTTTAAAATAATAAAATCCGCGTAGTATGTCCGAAATATATTAGTTTCATTTAAATGATACAAATCTAATTTAAAATAATAGTAAATTCTAATTCATTTTTATAAAAATATAATACTATTTTATTTAATGTCTAACTTATGCTAGTTTCCCAAAAGGATCTTCACAATTACAAGGGCATAAATCTGTGAGATGAATGTACGTTTGTTAGTCTCGTTACGCATAAACTGCTACACGGATTGTTCTGAAACAACATAACTGTTTGTCATCTATACAATCCAATGAGAGACTTTTATAATTAATCAGTAATAGCTTTCCCAAGGAATAGGTCACATCAGAATAAAATATTCACAATCATAAAAAAATTTCATTAAACAAGAAATATTTTAAACTAAAACGTATCATTACCGCTACACGCGATTACGTTCTATCAGAAATATAATTAATATAAATAGAGACGACATCAATCCTGATTACACCCCAATTAGAAACGCAGTCTCTGTTAATTTGTGTTTGCATCTCCCATGAAATCAACATGTATCACAGACTCCGGCACTCATCACCAAATAAATGAACGGAATTTGAATAATAAATCATTCATAGTTGACATTTTATATATCTATATATATTTGTCATTTGTAAATAAAATAACGGTAAATTAAATGATAACATGAGTGGCCTATCATTTCGTAACTTGTCTATTATCAGTTGTTTTTTTCTCACTGGAATTTGTCTGCATACATTTTTATAAATAAACCACTATCCTAAATACCTATTATAGTAAGATCTTAACTAATTATCCTAGTGAAGTTCAGGCTACGTCTTTTTCATCTCAATTAAAAGGTCCAACACCCTCCCATTAGCCACCATTTATCACTTATTGCGAGTTATTACAAAGTTTCTTAGCGAACTAGACGAACCCCTGTTTCCTTTAGTAATTTCTTCGGCAAAGAAAAATATTAAGTTAATAACGATTGTTCTTATAATATCCAAACTGCAAAAGCGGTCGACTGAACATATATACATAGGTTGTTTGGTAGAAAAAATACAAAGATCCTTAACATTTCCACGAGAATCTTTAAAGAATATTATAATATATTAAATCCTCTTGAGACAGCCAAAAATTCCTAAACTGTTAAAATGAATCAACGTCAGATACACGCTAAGTTATAATTGAGAACAATCAAGGAGGCAAGCTGCCTAATTAAACAAGCGTCTCCTTAAACATCCGAACAATGAGGGTGAAATTATACGAATGTGTAGTTATACTGTTGTTGTATAAAGTAACAAATTTTAAGTAGAAAATCTCTACAAACGTTTTTCGGTCGTTACCTTTTTCACTTCTGAATTATACAGACGTATATATACATACATATATTACAGTACCGAAGAATTATTCAATTTTATAGCGTAAGCTCTTTTGTTATTTAATAACTACCAAATTACTAGGTTTATTTTATTATATGTCACTAAATTCAAATAGTTTTGTCCCAAAACCTAAGACATTTGAAACACGCGATGAAGTGATATGATAAATATTGTGTAGAATGTAAAATAGCAATTAAATACATGAATTATATTAAATAATACATATGGTAGGAGTCAGCTCAGTGAGCTAACTGAGCTGACGTCCGACCTCATCCAGCGAGGGTAGTCCCCTCTAGATTTATTAATCCGTCTCCTTAACACGTTTTAACTGGGCAAATTGAAAAATTATGTGCCGACGTCTTGATCCCCTCCGATGAGAAACTTTATAAGATAAATAGTTTTGTTTTAAAAACACGCGCGGCAATTACTTTTATTAATGAACGTTCTTGTTGCAGCTTTTATTTATATACATATTTATTGGACCGGCTGAATCTTAAACAAATATTACTAACTGTTAGTTATTGATAAATACGTTTTTAATCAAAAATTATAACTTAGTGACGTCCAATAGCCTTTATTATTATTATTATTATTATTTGTTTTATTTTGGTTATTTTAGTCTGAATTAAAATCTTTAATAACTACATTTAATTCTTTCAAAAATGAGTATCTCTTCGTCTATAGAATATAATTTTTGTAGTCGAATTTTGGGTGATTTCATTGATTTATTTATATCATAAACGTTCGACATAATGAAATTAAATAAATACAGGCAATTGTCAATTTCAAAATATACAATCTTCATAATTTTCATCTATATTTTCTATTTATTTATATGTTCGTGTTTTACTGAGAGTTTTTCCGTTTATTTCGTGAGGGAAAATATCTTAAGGACGGAAAAATAAACAACAAGGCTTATTATATATAAAATATAAAAGAAAGCTTTTCTTTTGATACTTGGAAAAGATTGAAGCGAAGAAGCGAAAGCGTTACTGCCAACAACAACATAATGAGGCAACATCAACACAAAAAATTTAAGTTGACTTTTATTGAAATTTTGTAAATGCAATTATTTTTAGTTTGATACATTAATTATATAAACAATATATTGAATTATAAAAAACACTCAAAAATATTAACTAAAAATACAATGAAAATACTAAATGACCTATACTTAGTTATTCAAAGATTTATGAATGACAAACTGTAAACGCTCCGTATTTAGTGTCTCGATATGAACCCAGGGTAAGCATCCTGTTATTTTTATTCAACATTTCCTATTTGATGTATAAGTCAAGTAAGCTCAATTACATAAACAAGGAGGTTCCAAAACATTCAAATATATTGTAAGGCTATCTATAAAGTTTATTGTAAACTATTAAGGAAGGTAGCTGGGGTAAAGCAAGTACCTTCTGATAAATTTACTACAGGACTGTAGACTCAGCACTCAAGTAGACCGATATTAACAATTTCCTCAAAATCACTGTCTTTTATCGTTTCATCAAAATCATCCCAATACACGTTACAATAAGGGCGATAAAAGCATGAGGGTGCGAACGCATATTAAATTGACCACCTTTTGTATTTTTTCGGCTTTTGCATGACTATTGTGCGTCCTTCTATTAAATTTTTCAGCGAGCCTTTTCAATCTTGTTTATAACGTTTATATGAATTCATTTTTAATATTTATATACAGAAAAATGAGTTTACAAGAATAATTTTCAATAGAGGACCGTAAGCTATTAGAAGATTCGTAAATAAATGATATAACTCTAGTCACAATGCACGATGAAAAGAAAATTGTATACAAAACAGTAACTTCTTCCTCAGCAAAGACCTGGTATAAAGAAATCATTGAAATCTCTCGAGATTTATAAATATATATGAAAGATTTCTTCATGGATGTAGGTATTATAACAGAAAAATGTAACTGTATTTAATAAACTAATAAATTCTATGTAATGCAGATAATTATAAACAAAGTCAGCTCACAAATAAGTAAACAACAACCAAATTAAATAAATAATGCAGTTCTCTTTAAAATTTCTAAAAACGACATATTTTTATGGACCCAATAAACTTTTCGAAACAATCTTTTTTTCATTACAACACGTCGCTCCAATTTTATACTCAGATTTTTAGATAATCACTATATAACAACGTACACGATCATGCTGACCAAAATAACTCCTAAAATGAACACCAAATATTAACGTTAAATTCAAAAACTTCACGAATAATAAAGGATTTTTTCGAACCATCACTTGTTTGCAGTCCTTTTAGAATGGTCACCAACAACACCTGGTTGTTGTGAAGGGGATTCAGCGATCCTGTCCAGTGTCTGAGTGACTGAGGGGTTATTAAAATCAATCTACACCAAGCGCTATGGACACATCATGGAGTATTACCGGATCAATGGAATATTAATTGCTTTTAAAGAGTCGGATTATCTCAATAATTGGAATTGGGGGAATATGATACGTAAGCTATCTAACATTCATGAATATCTTTAATGACAATTCATATATTGGCTACACTTACATATAAAAAAACAAAAATATTAATATTTTTCGTTCATTTTGTTTTAAATGTGAAAAAATACGTAAAATAATACATGGATGTGAAAATGTATCGGACAGTTGAGTTCATATATTTAATAATTTCAAATAACCAGCAATAAAAGGAATTATTTTTGAGCAGAAGCTTATTTGCTTTAAAGGAACTTAGATGAAAAGCAACGCTCGCTTTGATGTAACTTTGTGCGCAATCAAATACCGTATAGAAATGTCAAAACAAATCAATTAATATCGACCTTATTGATATATTACGACGATATTAATCGCAAAGCGTGGTTTCACGCTCGGATTGACCAAAATAAAAGCCTCATGTAAACGGAACGAGCGGTAATGAAAGCCTTTTTTCGTATTTTTTTATGTAAATTTTGTATAGATACGCCTTTTTGTTTTTTCGTAAAAATAAATCTCATATCTACCAGTAAAATTGTTTCGTCAAAAATAATTTTATTATTACAAACAATTGTAAATAAATGCCCAAGCATTTAGATTCATATGTGACCAAACAAACTAATAAAGTGTCTTAATCCTAAACTATGTAATATCTAAATGACCAGTGTTAAATTAATTTGATAATCCAAATTAATATATGTACTTATGTTCGTCTCATACTTATATGGAATGTTCATGTTATTGATAAAAAAAAACCAAAAAGATTAAATTCATTTTATTTACGTCATATTTGTATATGTTCATGCGGGACACTGTTCCAAGTCCGCTCATAATCGCAGACATCTGTCACCTGGTCCGCCAATGTATCTTTGTAAATGACAAATAAACAAACAACTTATTAAGTAGTTACAAACGTTTATATAATAACGAAAACTTGATTTCTCTCTCATTTCATGAAACATCTCCTCACATGGTATGGTCTAGGATTTGCTTCTTTCTATTTACTAACCAAACCACCATCCCTCGGCTATGAATACAGTATGCCGGTAGAAAAAATGATGAAATAAAAATATTAAAACACACAACCCATCAAAAGCCCTCATTAAATATCGACATGGACAAGGACACGTTTTGCAATCTATGCGTAATCCTTGCTTTGACCATCAGGTGACGAGGGAAGCTTCACACTTCCAACTTAAGCCTTAAATCAGGCTTCATTTTTACTCCCCTATGACGAGTTTTATTTATGAATAACTTCACTTGATATTCCTAGCTGTTTCACATGAGGAACAAGAAATTTACCTTTAAAACAAGTCCATAATTAATATGGCAACCTTATAAACAACAATCCTAGATAGTCTTTGTAGTAAATGTTACTTACAAAACTCATACTCGTATACATAACAATACTCGTAGGAATTTGCAAAAGCACCATTGTCATAATCTTTACAATATTACAAATCCAGGACAATCCAGCTATAACGACATGTTCTTAAATATATATATCTTGTTAAAAATACGTACGCCGTTATAACGGAGTAATTGCCACTCGGCGTCAACCAGCTGATCCCCAATTATATGGTTCAGTATGAAAAACACATATTGATCAACACGTCACCGGGACGCCATCTTGAATGTTATTAATTATAATACACGGGTTATTTTCCCTTTTTTTTTTTGCTGACAACACAAACCAAAATCTATGTACAAACGTAGCTTCAATATGTAACAGTAATTCTGCCAGATGTCATTATATACGAACTAGAATAAATAAAAATGATGGTCAAGTTGGATGGCTAGGACTAGCAAACGAAAAATTAAATAGAGATATTGCGGTTTTATATTTTAAGATTAACTAGCATAGTTCTACAATACTTTCCAGTAAAGACACATAACATGAAGATGATGAAAAAACTTCAAATCAAAACCATACTTTTTTTTATTTACACCATAATACTAATGATGATACAAATAATCTTGCTTAGAGTAATTCACAACTCAACAATCGGACAAAGAACACCTGTGACGTCTATTTAGGGATGTTTTGAAGGGTGTAGTGTTTTGTCAGCTAAATATTAGATTGATCGATCGTATCTATATATAGTTATGTGATCTGCGTGTGTGAGTATGTATCTAACATGGAGGCGTGCCTTGTGCTATTGATATTCTTGTGGCTTGATACATGCAGCTCGGCAGGGTCTTTCAAAGGAAAGAAAGCTTTACTGAGACATTCTGATTACAAAGGCTAAGACGATCGGCGGTTGCCATTTCGATCACACAAAGCCGAGCTCAGAGACTTTGTTGCATATGACTCGCATGAGTTCTCGGATATAAACAAATACGAGGACCTCAAAGCGACATATTCACTTCTTTTAACAATAAAGTATTACGAATATTTTATGTCTGGTTTTCCTCGTCCTGTCCAAAACTCATCCGACACCCGTTACGTTTATATAAATAGTTTTAATAGATTATCTAATGGTCCTATATATTCCATAGGATATGTAATATTACGACTATTTCAGTTCGCGTAAAGTAAAGAGCCTCAGTTCTAACAACATATGAGATACAATCAAACAATCGTCCCACACAAGTTTAAGTGTCTATATAATTGTGCGTTCAATTTGCGTGTCCAATCCCCAGCTGAGACCCTCATATGCTCTTCATCTTCTTGCCCTTCGTGTGCCGTGATGGCATTCGGAGATGTGATTAATATAACTCATTCATTTTAATAAATTAGAAATACAACATAAAACATTTCATTACAAATAAAATTATATAATTTTCAAATATGAAATTAAATTGTAATAGTAAAATCCACCATGGGTGAAAATATTGCTATGAGATTTCATATTCAATTTGCCACCTGTGCTCCGAACGATTTGGCCACGTGTAATAATTTTTATTGCTTTACCATTCGTGTTCGGATTTTCATTTTTCAACAAATACATGTATCGTATTGAATGCGGCATTAAAAATTACAAAGTATGCTATGTATTACGGATATAAAAAAGTTGTTAACATTCAAATGAAAATTGTATCTTGCACGCCGGATTTATTCAAACGAGAGAGACTAGATATCATTAATGACATGACACACCATGACGGAACCTAGACTTGGAGTGTGGAGGAGAGGTCTCGATGTACATCGATGTAACGCCAGTGTGAAAACCAAAACAGAGATCAAAGAGACAATGCGGGAGGGTGAATTTGTCTAGGTGATTGTCTGAACCAGATCTAATGACGCTGGAAGCGAAATAAATTGTCGATATATTAAAACAAAATTAAGCAGCTTTTGGGTTGACAAAAATATTTCATTACAGAGTCTTTTGATTTAGTTTGCATAAACTATAAATCTACACGCAAAAAAAACGTTTGCATTGTCAGCGATGACAGCGTGATTTAAAAAGTTAATATAAAAATTACGACTTTAAGTTCCTATTAATTTTGAACTTGTGTAATTTATTTAACTGTTAATGAATTCAAGGGTTCGATTGCGTTCCAAATTCAATTTTTGAAAGCTCATCCAGTGCTTTACATCGGACTCTCTAATAAGTGCGGTGAGCGGTACCGCGCACGTCATTACTCCACAAAGAGCGATGCGCCGAATACTTCGTAACAAATCTTTATCGGCTTTTTATCATTCACCTCCAACTATTTCCTTTCCAAGCCGTTGTATGTTTATGAATGATTGCAAAATTTTTGAATTTGACAAACCTTGAAATTACCCACAACTGTAATGAAAAAATCTTATATATTTAAGTAAACGCAACCGCCTGGTTTGCTACAGTACATTTTCTTTCATTCCATTGAACATATCTATATAAAATATAAATCCTTGCTTGATACCATCACCAAGTTGTTACGTATACTTATTTTTGATAAAAATACATTTCATATTTCAAATTCTTTATTTCTATGAATAAGTATTCTAATATACTCGATACAAACAACCAGCATGCATGTATCATATCGACTTATCGATCAGTAATATCACGACTTAAATCTGGAAAAAGTGTATTTGAAAATGTTTACATTTCATCTAGACGAATCCGTTAAAAATAATTATGTTTTTAAAAGGTTTCCGATAGCAATAATCAATTCAATAAATACACAATATTTTTTTCATAACTGATAGATATTTCTGAGGCAATTCGTTCCAGGAATAGCTGGAATAATATTAGTGTAGATAATGGCAATGTTACCTCTGGGGCGTGTTACAAATAGGTCGTATCCTACAAGTTACAACAGATGTGGAAGAGCACACCTTGTTTAAAATAAACAGACATCTGCGGATAATAATACAAATAGTTACAAAAAAAAAAAACAAGAAAACCATAAAGAAATAAAATCTGAATGTAATATAGAGTCTTACTTCAATAGTACGCTTTGTTACAAATTAGTGGAGGTGTTTTATACGGCCCCCGATACGTTATTTAACAGAAGAAGAATAAAATATATTGCCCTAATAATTATAGAACAATTAAAATAAACAGAAATTATACATTTTAATTACAAGACTGACATTATTTTTTATCTTATTAAAATTTATTCAAGGTCATACAACAGTTGAAAGTCACAGAATCCGCGTCGCGATATCTAAAGTCGGAACCAACAAATGATCGTTCTGCATCAATTTGTCTGGGAGTCGTTAAAATCACGTTTCCCCTTATTAATTTTTACTCCCCAGGCACGCAGGCACCGGAAACACGTTGTTATAGTCAAATTTACGATATTGATAGATGTTCCATCGATTTTAGGGGATCGTATGCGGCGAAGTAAACGTGTCGCAAATTGTGGTAATTGAAATCCAACGGTATAACAGGGATTTGTGGAAAAGTGTGATCATTTGTATTGTAATGTAAGGGAGTTGGGAAATTCAGAAAAACGCTACATTTGATTCCTTTGATATCTCCAGTATGTAATTGGTCCGTCAGTCAGTAAATGTGTTTCTTCTTTGATGTGGCTATCATTAACAACTTGTTGTACGATTTTAAAATGGTCTGCGAATTTAATTCTGTTGGTGAGTGTTTAGAGATATTGTAATGAATTGTTGTTGACTACGAAACATTAATGACATTTAAGTCGCACGTTAAAATAAAATAAACAAACGAATAACAGATATACTTAAAAATAAGGTGTTGTTATAATGCACAAATGACGGCAAATTCAAATCTTGCGTTAAATTTGGGACACCCTATATAATAATGAAAGTTATTTCAATTCAAATAAATATTTATGTAAATGTAATCAATATATTTTTTTGTGTTAAACAAAGAATTTATTATTATTTTTAAGACTTATTAGAGGAAAAGCATTAATGAATTATTTATAAAAATAAAAACAAGTTTTTGCCCGCGACTTCGTCCGCGTTAATTTCGGTATTAGTAATATATGTATAGCTGACCGGGTTAACTCTGTTCCGCGCTAGAGGCCAGCTAGATATTGGAATTTTTTTTTTCTTTTTAGATCGAACAGAATAAGGTATCCTTTGTCCGTCTCCTTTTCCATTTCCCCGCCAATTTTCAACCATATCCCGACAGCTGTTCTTGAGTTATAAATAGTGTAACTAACACATCTTATTTAGATATATATAATATATAGATTAAAATTTTGAAATACTTTTAATAATTTATTTCATCTAAATTATAATTTTGATGAAATTACTTTTTAAATGGAAAAAATAACGACTCAAGCCAAGCTATTAAAGTAAATATTTCATATAAAGCTACATTACGGACATTTTATTTCATAACTTTAAAGTAAACATTACGGTGATAACTCATACTACATATAAATCAAGCCTCAAGTCGATTCACACAGCCTGTATATTTCTTTCGAGATTCTTTACACCCTCTGACACCTTTTACCCCAACCATGGGACGTTTTACGATATTTTTTTATATATTTTTTTATAAACTTTATATAACAAAACAAATATGTATAAAAAAAAATTGTGTAAAATAATTCATATTAACAAAATAATAACTTCTTGTAAAATTCTTTAAGTAACTTTATAAAAACAATCGTCAATTCAATATATATTTTCTAAATCTAGAAACTGTAGTAATGCTTCTAGTTACTTCCCCCATCACAACATCCGACATTTGAAATTCATTCTTTAACGTGTGATGTAATAAAAATAGCGTCGGATGGCAGCGCCTGATGATGAATTATGCACCCCTCGATTTAAAGATCGCGCTGCATTAGATCCCCTTTCCGATACATTTTTTAGGCAAATTAAAGCCAAATGTTTATGAATGATTATAATTATTCTATTAGGCAATTGAATTTTATTATTTAATTACTTTACTGATTATTATCATTACACCCACGTAGATACGCGATTTATATAGTAATACGAATTTAACTAATTTAATGAGAAAAATTTCACAGCTGATTACACATTCCCATTGGCGATGAGATTTTTATATTTGCGGGCACAAAAAACCCAACAGACAAACCACTTCATATTAAATTACTGCCGACTTCTATTGTGAATTTCAGGCTCTTATTTGGAAGGAAAAATTACAAAAAAAAAGGTATTAGAAGCGTTGAAAACAGGGGATCTTAAGATATAAAAGAGACGATCATGATAAAAATATTACAGGTCATAAACTAAAATATCCAAAAACAAAACGAAAAATCCTTAACCTACACATGAGTTAAGAAGGATCTAATGATAAGGTTAAGTTAAACTAAATATAATACGCTTGGACCATAAAGTCATGAATAGGAATAAGCCAGATCAAAGTTTACAATAGGATTGTATAATGTAAAATAATAACCGAATCACAGAGAGACCACGGGGATGTTCTGAACCCACAGCCGTTTGCTGAATCACCTCAGCCTAATAGAGTGTGAATTATCCCTCCATGACTTTCCTTTCTTCGCTAATGTTCTGATTTCCTTTAAATCGGATAAGTGAATCAGGATTCCTAGATTGGGGAAACTAAAGCGAAATTAATTGCTCCTACGAGATGATAATTTATTTTTCTCGTCCCCTACGTTTAATGCTTGATTTACTAGATTTATTTATTTAATTTATTTATTAACAAATATCAAAATTTCAAAAAAAAAGCCATAACTTTTCTTTTATTTTGGAAACATGGTTCTTAAATATATTGTAGTCAATCATTATATTACGAATACAAAATAAATAATACAATAAAATCCTAGTGCTGTTCTTTTCAATGTCGTTTCTTGTGCTCACGATACTATGATTAACTTAAATTATAGAATGATAATATTAATTCCGATATCATTGTTTGCAACAGAACCGTCTCCATAGCGTCAATCAATATTTTTAGTAAGCTTTTGATAACAAAGCAGTAAATTTCCAAATGATATCAGAACGCGCAAGATAATGATGTCGTTACAAAGTCTGTGTTGTGGAAACTTAGGGATGAGTTGAATAATAACGTGCAGCCTGCTAGTTTTGTCTGTGATGGAGTTTGGCTAATTGACTGTGAACGTCGCCTTTGTTGTGGCCGACTGATCATTTAGATGGAAAATTTTGATATTCTTATTTAGAGCTCTCTGAATGGGCCTCTTAAGTAGCCCAATAAGCACTGATACGTTTTATAGAACGTTCGTTGGATGAACTTAATCACGTCACACATATCATATTATAATTGGGGAATTGAAGAATGTCAAACGACGCCTCTTCACAGAACAGTGTCACGTGGTAACAAATAAACACTGACATGTTTTTGCACCCATTTATTTCAGGTAATTTTTTTGTCACACTAGAATTGAAAATGTCTTAATAGACATGAAATTGTCTGAACGAAAGGAGTTATGTAACAAATCGAAGGAACAAGATTTATCTGCAATCCCTATAACAATTTTTACGTACATTTATAATAACTAATTACCATTATATAGTGGTTTATCAAGGAAGTTGTATATCTGTTGACCTTTTACAGTGACACTTAAAATTACTGCCGTTACCAGTACTAACGACACACTAAATAAGGCCAAGCGCCATATGAATTTGCAACAATAGCTAGACGTAAAATATAGCAGTATTAGGAATTAATCGTGACTTCGAGGAGTTACACAATCAATACCTATTGGAAAATTAAACTTAAATTATAAATGCACGACCGATTTGCTCCTTTGTATGTTATTCGAGCCTTAGTGCTCTGAGAATTTATATAGAATTTTGAATATTATTTTTTTTCAATAGATTTTAGTAAATTCTTGCCTTCGGAAACTAATACCCGTGTCATATACAATTAATTTAATATATATATTATTTATTTTTACATATTTTTTGTAAATAATAGTAAGTATAGATTATGAAATATATTGTTGAGTAACTTGTTATTAACGTAGGTAGGTCGTTTTAAGGTCAAATAATTCTCTAAAGAATTTTCTGTAGGAACTTTCTGTAGATAATTAATTGAAGCCCTGGCTCTCCAATTTCAATTCTATTTCGTTATTAATAAAAAAAATATTTGAATTTTAACAAAAAATTAAGAGATTACCTACAACAAAAATTAAACTATGATCGTTTGGAAGAAAATGTATAATTTTTTATATGTATTTAATTATTAACGTTATTATCAATTTAATTTTTTAATCTCGTAGCGCTCACGCGAATATTGAATATTTAAAGAGTTTCCACTAAGATATCACAAAAATAATTAATTTATATTATCCTGTTAATATTATAAATTCAAAAGTTTTTACGATGTGTGGATGTAAGGTCATTTATTAAAAAATACTGAACGGATTTTAATGCAACTTTACAGTAAAAACTTTAAAATAATATATAGTAGTCCGAATTCTGAAGCCTTAAAGACGAATTGAAAATTGGATAAAGCTGAAAGTTTTATTGTACATTTATATCACATCAATTTAATCTTACGAAAATATAGATACCAAACATATTCGTGTAACAGTTTAAGACGATTTAAAACTAGACAAATCGTTCGTAAGTTACGATATTTTTTGGATGCGGTAACCAGAAGTGATATTGTAATGTTGTCATAGTAACTTAATTAAAAATCGATATGGCACAGCAATAACAGGTTTCACGTGTTCGTGTTTATTTTGAGATCATCCCTTGAGATATTGTTGTTTGCTCTCCGTCTTCTATATTCCATTAATCCGCCGATCATATAAAAAAATCAGTAGCTATATGCTTCGGATAACTGACACACTTATTTAAATTGGTATATAATACATTTTATAGTTGAATTCCCTTAAATAAACTATGATTTAGATTTTTGAAACATATACGTGATATATGGGAATACAGTCATATTATTTTTATCAAAGAAACAATACATATACATATATATATAACTTTCAGTTTCAACCGAGACTATACACTTTCTTAAACTTCTTTATTTACTTACATTTAAAACACAATTTTAATTTACATTAATAATTCAGACAGTACTAGAGACGGGATGAGAAATGAGAATGAATGTGCCGTTGTTTAAAATGTATAATGTACAGTGAAATAGAATTAAGTGAATGTAGAATTAAAGAAAGGAGACACTCACAGCGTTGAGAGCTTCCATCTCGTATGGACTGAGCTTGTAGGAAGCATCGCTACCCACCAGCCGGAGAGAAGACCTGCGAGGTGAAGATCCACATTATATATTAGTGATACAACTAGGAACATAAATGGAACAGAATATAAATAGAATAGAATAGAATACAACAGTATATATTTTACTATATATTTTTTTATTTTATTATGTTGTTGTGAGCTTTAAAAAACGTAATTATATAAAAAAAAACTTTAAATTTTTTATCATTTTAATGTAAAACAGAAAAGAAAAAGTGGATATCAGATCTCTTCTTATTTAAGTGTTATAATATATATATACGATATAAAATATTTATCAAAATAACATGTACCCCTTTCTATTTCAATCGAATCTACAAATGCGTATAGAATTAATATTCATCTTTATAGCGTTTTATTTGAATAAAAGAAAAATTAAGTAAGTAATGGAACAATGTACTATACTAATTTGTTTAGTTGTGATGTTCTTTATAAGGTGGATCGTATTAATAAAATCGAAATTTCATAAATTGAACGACAAGATTCACTACTATACGCCTTGTTCAGTATATTCTTTTTTTTTCATATATATCCATAACGTGATGTACATCAAAACGTTATTTACTCGGTTATTGACTCAGTCATGTACTATTTTGTCTTACTCGACGTTTCGACAAATTTTCAGCCGATCAAGATAAATAATTATTTTTTTTATCGCGTTTAACCCAAAGGGTTTTTAAAATAGTTATTTTTGTATATTATCAGACCTTATATAACACGAATACTTATATTATAAGTTTTTTTTTTCAACCCATTCCATTAATTCCATTCCATTATCATATGCTCAGTTTCCACTGACTCAATGTTAAACTTAAAACCTGCAAGCTTACAATCTTTTATAAACAATTACTTGAGCATAATAAGTTCTTTTTAACATATAGTGAGGATAAAGATAGCATATATAATATGGCTGTATACTCGTATATAAAAGCCACATGGAAGGTTTTAATTCAGTACACGCTATTAATACAGAGCAGGTAAAACAAATACGTTCATTTCCTGCGAGAGGACAAATTACAGCCCCTTACTCACTTGCAACTTCCGTCTTTTATATATAATAATTATGTATATCGATTAAGGACATAGTATGTTATATCTTACCAATCAGGTATGTATGTCTTTCATATTTAATAGATTGAAAGCGAATTTTAATTTCAATTTATATATGTCTAGAATAATCGTTACATATAAAGACTGTTGAAATTATTTGTAGTTCCTTTAGAATAAAATGATTTGAAATTGTTTTTATGAATCCAATTTCAAAGATGAATAGCTCAAAACGTCTGTCATGGATCTTAAAAAACCTTTTCACTATAGAAAAAATCAACTGTGATGATTTAGTTAGTTTTTCACTTCATTCATTTACACATTATTTTTTGTTTATTATATCTAACTTATTACATCATAGTATTGTATGATAAGAGTTTAGTTCCTATTAGTTTAAACCTATATTACAGCGCAGTAAAGCCTTGAGATGTAAATTGTAACTTATTCCAAGTGACAAATAAATCTTGGTCCATATTGCTAGCGTTCTGCTTGAGTCTTAACTGCTAGAACAGCAATGATTCATAATTAAACACGGTATTTACGATCAGCAAGTAATTTGAGGCAATAAGACCTGTTCCCGTACAATAACGACGTTAGTTCGAAGCCACTTGAGTTTTACCTTCAACTTCCTACGGCACTTACTACGGTAACTCATAATATAGACTCGAAATCATCTAAGACGATATTTACAATGAAGGAGAACACAAGATGATGAAAAGAAAACGATGAAGCTCGTTCGGACTTCAGCTTTTGTTTTAACCTAAACATTTAATCAATTCTTTTTTTGTATATTTCTGTGTATATAATATAAGGCAGTAATACCTGCTAAAGATTCACTGCTAAAGCCTAAGGTTTACAATAAGCATTACCGCTTTGTGCTTTAAGACAATTTTAATGAAACCTCCGTGTTTGATATTAAAATTCCATCCCAATACAAAACTTACAATTTAAAAAATAGCATATATTCTTCGACGACTTTTCCAACTCCATCAAAATCAGCTTAACCGTTCGGCCACAGTAAAGGACGTTCACTTCGATGTAGTATTAATATAAAAAGTATGTATAACTAGAATATTATTGATTACGGACTCGGAAAAAATGTGAACACCCTTAAAGCTGGAGCTGCAACAGAACAACATGAGAAAATAGAAGGATAACACAGAACAAATTGATTTTTCTTTATCTTTAAGTCCTTTTTAGCCCCAGCTATGACCCATTTCATTTTTTTAACCTTTTTTGGTTTTGACACAAATACAATATAATTAATCTATATATTTTTAGTGAAGCTGTTAATGTTTCGAGTTGAATTTCCCAGCCGATGGTAGCATTTAGTATGGTCACAGGGGGCTGCCGGCCTGAGGCTGTCTGCTCTTATTAATATTCCAGCTCGCGTGTAAGATGACATCGCTGCGGCCAATTGCCTTACGTACTATGCACGCCAGGGTATAAATATGTAATTTATCTTTAAGGATCTTTATTAAGACGAATTTTACGAACATAAGTGTGGCTTGCTGTTGAATTAATAGTTCGCATATTACTAATTCTGGATTACTCTTAGAGATATGATCAAATGTTCAGGAATTATGACGTAACAGTAAATATAGCGTATTTAGTGTTTTTTACTCTGATATTTGTCAAACTTCTTCCCTTCTTTTTTTATTTTTTTTCTCAGCTTACTTATATAATATTATGGTTTGTGCAAAAAAATATGATAAATAGATTTCAAATAGATTATAAAATGCGATATACAATGATTAATATTGAAGTCGAACATCCACGAATTTACCTTCACAATATCAGACTGACTTGAAGGTCACGTCGCAGTACTGAAGTTAATAGTTCTGCTTTACCTCAGATCTTAATACGAGTTTGTTTCGTATACTAAATACCAACAGTTTCGATGATTTCTGATCATAAATCTCAGTACGTAATGTTGTGACGCAACTTCATGTTACAGTTATTTATATCGTTCTTTATAAAATCAAAAAGACCTTCTTTCAGGATAAAAGTGATTTTTTATTAAATCATTGCCATTAAAATGAACGTGAATGGACTAAATAGTTTAATAAAATTGTTCTTTCTCATATATATATGGAAAATTAATTATTATATCTTATTTATAAATAAAATAATTGAAATAAATCCTACTTTTCAAAGATAACAAAAGGCTTTGTGTAAATAAATAATGTTTTGTTAGTCAGCTCTCAAACTATACGGCTATGGCTTGCCATTTAATAGACAATACTCACGACACGTTATACTTTCTTTCAAAACAAAGAGGCACGGTTACGAAACTATTCATAACTACGTTTCCAACCAATGAATACATTATCTTTTCAAAATGAAATCACACGCCGGCTTTAATATATTATTGGTGTACTGATATTTGGTTTAGCTATTGAAAATATATGCTTTTACTAGTACTATAAGTAATAGATACAATACGCTACTCAAAGAGGATTCTTCAATTCCGAACCTCGATATTTCTAACTTATTTCATCTGAACCTTAATCACATATCACAAGATTTAATCTTAGATTTTCTATACAAAGTTATCAAGCCCAAATCTGACTGTTAGCTAGTCTTCGTCGTATCTGTCGCAACCTTTGACCCCTCATGCAGATTCCCACGTCACACAATATCTCATAAATTCTATTACACTCGGCTTTCATTTTAGATTAATTTTTCTCAACTATTAATAATAATTCTAAGAGTTTTTACTTTAATGAGATCTAAGATTTTCGCGAGTATTAATTTAAATGAAACTAGTATTATTCGGATTTACTACGCGGATTTTATTATTTAAAAACTACATAATCCCGACGTTTCGGTTACTTTGCAGCAACCGTGATCACGGGCAGACGAGGTGTCCTCGGTTATGTAGTTTTTAAATAATAAAATCCGCGTAGTAAATCCTAATAATACTAGTTTCAGTTTTTACTTTATTTGTACTCGATGTGTAGATATAATTTAAGATTGTAATGACGTTCAATATAATAGTTGGACAGGTAAAGTGGCTTTTAAGTACAGCTTTAGCACCCGGCAGTGCGTGTCTCGAACGTTGGAATTGAATTCTCACCGAACATTCATGATTGCTCTCATTTAATAAAATTATCCTGTATTTCATTGTAACTAGTGCTATCATTTAACCGACGGTACTATTATTACCACACGTTTACAGTATTATGATTAGATAGATTTTAACCGCGGTTTCGCTTGTTTTCCACAACAGGCTGTTATTACATCACTACTACTACTACTCAGATCAAGGCCTAGAAGTTTCGCATTTTTTTAGGTATTTCGACGTAGTTATACCCTAGCTTCATTGCTACAAAAAGATCCTCATCTGATATTTTTTATGTAAACCATTAATACATTAGGTACATTATTTATTGAGTACAACATATTTTGCTGGATTACAGGAGTAAGAAGTAAGCATCATCTTGTCCTATTATGCAAACCTTGATCAGATTTGCATAAAGACATCACAAAACATCAAAAATCTTAAGTGCTTCATAATGAAACATTATAATTTTTCTCGTTTTTTCTGTTGTCTGCTACCTTTTTTTATTCTCTCTTTCTCTCACAAGAATTTCTTAAGAGACAGAAGATAAATACCAGGTAAAAAGAATATGGATGAATAAGAGAAAAAATGTATATAAAGTTAAGCTTCATATAATAATCATTACAATGATGTCTAAGATATTCACGTGTGAACATTAATAAAAAACTATTTTTTTCGGATACTACGATATTTACAAGAGCGTGGCCACACTTTAAAACCTCAAGACACAGTGAGGGTATTTTGCGTGTAACCAGAGAAAAAGAAAATTAAGTAGAAAATTAAGAATTGGCTGGCGGTAGATGACAATTAACCAGACTTCCATCCCGTCTTTCCGTGATCTAGGTTGCTGTAAAGGAACCGAAACGTCAGGATTATATAGGAATAAAATAATAAAAAACGCATAGTATCCGAAAAACTAAGTATCATTTAATTATGTCTTATAGTAACATTTTGCCAACAATATTTTCAGTACATACATTGTAATTGCCGACACACGCTTATATTAAGGACGTGTGAGTTGTTTCTGTTAAAACAGACTGATTCGCAATATTACTTCAATAAAAATAATGCAATTTCAAAAAAATATCGATATTTTTTTTTGTTCACAAGTTGGTGATTAGTAGTTAACTGTTATTATTACCGGACATAAGGGGATTACAGCTTAGGGCATGTATACACTTGGTTAGTCTATTACAATTGCTCATTATTTTATTACCTTATACTAAACGACGGTGTGCATATTATATTTCGACATTATTTAAGGAGAATTTATTTACCTAAAAATCATTTAAATCATACGTGGTTTTTGGATAAAAAACAAAGGCGCACACAATAACGCATAAATAATTTGTAATGTAAGGATATTTTTAATAGTTTTAAAAACGATAATATTTTAGTAACACCCACATCTGATTACGTTATATGGGTATGTTTATAAAACATATCATTATTATGGAATACAGTCAGATTTTCTTAAATTTATAACGTTCTCCAAGATAAGTTTTTTTTATCGTGTAAATGAAACAAAGTTTTTTCGAGAAATCATTTTTCATCTCGTCTAACCGAGATGACAGTTGCTGTAAAGACAACGAAGCTTCGGTGTTATGTAGATATAAAATAATAAAAAGACGCGTAGTATAAAACGTGTACACGCGAAAATCGTTGATATATTTTGTTTGTCTTTTTCAATTAATATAATTTAGAAATCTATCCTTTTTTATTTTGGTGAACTTCAATATCATTAAATGGGTGGAATATAACTGAGAAAAATAACTCGAAATACTTTTTTAATAGATAAACGAGTAAACAGAAGCTTTTGTCCACGACTTTGCTTGATTTATAAACATATCAATTTCCTTTATGTTCTGAGTTCGATTTTATGATTGATAAATTAGTCAACAAATATAAAATACATTTAACTATATTTTCAATTGAAAATATTTTAACGAACCAAATCCTTTTCTATGTCAGCCTCTTATAAGATTTTTATATTGTATGAAAGTTTCGAATTCGTTATAATTTACTTATTTCACAGAGATTATCCCTGCAACATAATTTCTTGCACTTAGAATATCAAAATGGGAGAGACGTTGGTTTGTATAGAATTATTTTGACAGATGGCCGTAGTTATTTATATTGCAGAGGGTGTAAATTACACTTTACGTCCTTGAAGTGTCAATTGTGAATGTTATGGGGAAGAAGGTTTTGAGTTATAAACCTTTTCCGAGTAATTATTGTACGTCATCCTTGTTTCTACTAATTGAATTACATCCCTGACGCTGAGAGGTCGTGTTTATAACTATCCTTGTGATGAAGTAAATAAATATTTTAACTAAAGCTGTTGCCGATGTTTATAAAAGTCAGAGAGGTTTCTAGAAGTATTCATAAAACATGTGATGCATTGGAACATAAGGAATATAATGGACAGATCAATTAAAAACAGTAATAAATCAGTAGCCAAATTCTTCCTAATTAATACGTTATTATAATTATTAAAGGACAATTTGAAACGTAAACACTACCGTAAGAAAAAGGCAAGCAGTTTGACAGATTTAAAATGTTCATTAGGTTAGTAACATGCAAATGTCGTAATTAATACACTAGCTGGTTCAGATAACTGAATTTTAACATAAGAAAATATACATAAAAAATGAACTGAGAAACATTCAGAGCATAAAATAATGGGCTTCACTCTACCTTTACCTTCAGTGTATTATTGGCACAAAGGCATTACTGACCATATCGATTACGTCTTGTATCACGCTCCACGGAACAATACACAATTTATGTACTGCAGAAGCAATCCAATACCCACTATAATAGCTAAGATTACCTGACTTCGCATGTTCGTTGCGTATTTTCTAACGATTGTTAATAATGTTGCATCAGTGTTTATATCTTAATACTTCTAGAAACTTATATATATATATAATTAAGCAATAATTTTAAAAGATCTAATTTAAAAGTCATATACTGTTGTATGTGATCACTTTAAATAATGTCATGTTATTTAAATATGTAGTTACTTACACGATATGGGAGTGCGTGAGGTTTGCAGTCAAACCTTTAGAATTGATGTCATCCGTTCAGAACAGCTTTAGTTTTAAACAAGCAACAAAGGTTTCTAATTCAGACTGTAGGTATATGTCTCAATTATTTTGTATATCACCTCACATATTTTTTAATGGATTTATTTTATTGTTTTTTTTTTAACTGTTTATTTAAGTAATTTTTTTTAAACCCAATTTTAAAAACACCCACATGTTACAATTCTGGCGAAATATAGAAGTCAGAACCATTAAAAGTATTTTTTGCAAATATAAATTTTGGTACAAAAAAAACATTTACAAATTATTCTACACGAGTAGTTTTAGCTATTTTGCATTCTTGTATTTAAATTCAATTTTATATGAGAAAGTAGAAACCTTGATTATGAAAAAAATTAATTAATTCGCGACAACGCTCTTTAGGAGCACCCTTGTGTAACTCATTGCCTATCAATATTTTTTGAAGCTTATCCTTAAAACGTGGAACGCGTCCACATAACACGTAATCACTATATATTAGTGTAATTCCTGTTATTACGCTATGAAGACTGTATCTGGACATCAGGTATTCAGGAATTCAATGCAATAGACATTATTGTGAAGTGATTTATTATCCTGTAGCTATTCTACTTGGACGTAATGGATGAAGTTTTGCAATTTAATTGTCTAAGTACTAACTGACTAATATCTTGGACAAACATATATCGGTGATCCAATTAGTTCCAACTATCAAGTTCAATGATTCACTAATATTGTTTATTTTTTACCCTTTACAGTTTTTGTCCATCTTATTCTATTTAGCATGTCGCATTACGGACAGTCTCGGAGGGGGGATAAAGTAGAAGAAGATCGACAGAATCTGACAATTAAGCATTTATTGCCTCGTCCTAGGAACCAAAAAAATCTGTTAATTTTATAAAACCACACCAAATTTCATAACAATTATCCAAGTGTTAAGTCTGTGCATCAATAATAATTATACCTTGGTTGTTTTCAGAGGTAAAACACTTGTAGCAAAAGGGTCTATTACCGCCATCTGGAATTCAAAGTTGATATAAAACTACGACCGAACAGCGCCATCTAGCATCATCTTTTCTCATTTGAATGAAACGTGTTCTGCACAAAAATATTCTTCTTTATCAATAGATGGCGCCAGCAGTTAGAGTAACAAGTGAATTATAAATCTCGATCGGTAAACAAAATAAAAGTTAATTTATTAATTTCAATATAATTAAAATGATGAATGTCATAGAAATCAGCAATTAATCATGAACTAAAAGAAATATTATAATTTATTAATCTCCATCTTTAAAAAGTCAATTTTTATAAAAGTAATAGACCTACCATGACTGTTTAAACCAAATCTACGAAATCTTTTTATTGACCTTTGACTTGCAAAAAGTTGCCAACGCAAGCATCCATCGTCATTTCATAGACAATGGCGCAATTTTGGAGCCTTATCATTCGCAAACCGCGATCAAATGACCGTCCCCCAATAGAACAGCTTACCCTAGACTATTATCATCATACAGTGCACACCGATTAAGACCCCTATATTTTGGGGCTGCCATTTTTCTTTTATCCATTTTCTATGGTTGCTTGCCAGTGCTTCTGACATCTCAACGATTTTTGAAAATCATTTTTAACATTTTAGAGGTGAAGAATAAGTTTTATTGACTCGTAAAACAATAATTATATTTGCATTATAATTAATTTATTGCCATAAATTCTGTGTAAAACGGACGCTTGAAGCATTTCGCGATGTTTATAAATGGAGAGTCTTATTGACAGCTTCCTTTATCTTTGATCTGCGAACTGCCAGTTATTTAAATCCAGATAATATGTCCATCCCAAAGAAATCAACGAACATTTTTAAGCCTGGTAACACTTGAAGTGCTAAAAATAAAAGTAAATTTGCGTTTTATGACAAACATGAAATGTGATATAAGAACTTTATAAACATAACGAATTTTTTAACGCAACTTCGACTTGCTTTTAAATATATATAGTGAAAGAAATAATTTAGTTTAGTTTTCAGTCAATATTATGACATTTTTTTTTAACTTTTAATATGTTAATGTTTAATATGAAGCAGTACTATAATATTCGAGTCTTTCCGACACTTGTTAGTTACAGCCCATTGATACTTAGGCAGCTCTCTGCATGTTATCTATAAAACACAGGCCAATTTGTACTCTACTTAAATACATTAAAGTACAAACTTAGTTTGGCATTTCTTTACTTCTCTTTTATTTACAAACGAAACCTTGAACATTTTAACTTATAAATCATACAGTACAGAAAAAGGACAGGATAACCGCAACAACAAAACCTCACAAAGAATTTTAGCACCTATTTTAAGATAATAGATGTTATAGTCGGCTGAATACTTACTACAAGTTCCTCTGTGTAAGAATTTAGAATAGTCATCAAATGGAGTTACAACACAGAAAACTGTTCAAAGTATTTTGACTGCTATATCAACTACAATAAGTTGTATAATCGCATGTATATTAGTTTCGCATGGCTCTCTGTAACCGTACTCAGAAGTCATAACTGACCAGCTCAACGGCACGTGGCCGGAACCACATGGCGGATCAAAGGAAACAGAGTTAGTGCTGTCACAATACCGCGTTTGTTACAGATTTAGTGCAGAATTGTTAAGGTTGTTTTATGATTACAGAAATAGTACTTGAAAATAGCCGTAAACACTATTATGAACATCTATGAACAACTATGAACATCTATGAACATCTGTGAATATCTATGAACACTTTCCTGTAACTTTAGTATTCATGAATACATAGAAAATGATATAATATCATGATTAAGTTATCGAAGTTACTTGCTTGTAGAAAGAATTAAAAATACAAGCTTCTTTTAACATTCCTTCGTTACATTACTGAATTGCGTATAACATTCTTCCGGCAGTTATATTAGAAACAAAAAATATATTTTATAAGAATATGCAGATATCAGTATGAGCTAAATGAATTAAATAAAAAGTCCGATTTAAAACAATTCAAATTATATTATAATAGGAAGAAATGTAGTGAGATTCAGGAGATGACGAAATTCAAATTGATGGACGGAAATGAGTTTTGTAATAAAACTTAATTAACTGGATCAAAAGGGAATTTTAACCAAAATAAATTGTAAAACAGACTGCCGATCTGTTTACATACACCTGAATACAGACAATAAATCACTCCCCAAATTTCCGATGAATCCAGTTTTTACTTCACAAAGACTCTTTGACCTGTGATTTTCATGTTGGACGTTTTTCTTCCCATACAATCCTACCAATAAAATCCATTCTGACTACTAAACGAGACAACTTTGAGTTGCTTTATATGTAGAGTTAATAAATAAAAAATACATTCAGCATATAAATTATGTTAAGATATTTTAAAAACCTATTTGTGCCATTAACAGGGTGTTACTAAAACCTGCATCATTTGAGATCAGCTTTATTTATAACAAAAGAATAACTTGTAAATCGAAAATTACATGAGTGAATCGCGTAACAAGGACAAATGATAGTGCTGTCAAATTAAATGCATTTCCTAGGAATTTAGATTATATTTACTCAAATTTGCGACGTTTTTATTAATGAGCTTAAGCATAGCATAATTTTATTATTGCAAACATACATACATATACATATTTACGTATATGTGATAATCATTTATTACAGAAAACACATAGACATTAATATTCATCTCGTCTTCGTGATCAAGATTGCTGCAAAGCAACCCAAACGTCGGGGCTATGTCCTTAGATATATAATAATGAAAAAGCGTAGTGTCTAAAGAACTTAGTTTAAATGAATACTCGCGAAAATCTTAGATCTCAAACTTAGTTTAATTATGTCTCACAAAGTCTTTCTCAAACCGATCATTTAAATATTAAAAAATTTAATTTTATATTTGAAATAACTTTCTTTATATAAGTTGTGGGTTGCGTCTGATAGGAGGTTGTTTGTGTCGCTTTCAGAGGAAACACCAGGAAATTGACAGAGAACCTGTTTCCTGTCTGACTCTCACCTTGTAACGTGCCTGACAAATAATACTTGCGAACAAAGCTGTTTATTCGACATTCCAAATTAATTGCACGGATATATATATATATATATATATACGAATATATATATGTAGAAATATTTTTACAGTTATATAAGATATTCTCTCAAACTTACGCACATGTAACTAAATAAATCAAAGGTTATAATTCGAGGAAGAATATAAACATATTCTATTTAAAAAACTGCATGAGAATGTTTACTCTCATTCAGCGTGGCGGCATGGTGACTTTTAACAGACTGTGTTACAGAGTCCGCCCTAGAAGATTCTTGAATGTCTGTTTTTGATAAAATGTCATTTAAAAATATTAGTCATTCGATGATATTTAGTCATTAAAAAATATGTTAAATTATCTAATCATTGAGTTTTAAACAGAGAACTTTGGTAAACTTAGTTCAGAACAACCACTTACAGAACATAATTATAGTTTAAATACATTTTTCCGTTAATTTAGTTTTTATTCCAAATACGTAAGAATAAAAATTATGTGAACCAAATTATATTCAACGAGAAATCTTCAATACACTTACCACGTGTAGGGACCGTCACACGCGATACGGAAAGTTTACCGTTTTTATTTAATAAAAAGGACATTGTCGTATTAATCTAGTATATTGAATATAAAAGTAAACGCTTTTAAGTCGATCCAATACACGTACACTCCTGTGGTAAGTATCAGAAAAAATCTTCAGGAATTGTTTTTAATTAAATGCAATCAAAAAACTCCCATGCTCTTTAGTATCGTTATGGAAATACTGATATCTTTATTAATTATATGTGTATTTTGTAGTACGAATAAAAACTTGAAAATATCACAACATAAAGTAAGCCTAAGTTAATCTAACATATAGTATAAACTAGCTGACCCGACGGACGCTGTATTGACAATTATTTCTTGGGAATTTCGAGCCAAGAAAAACAAAAACTAAATTATCGTAAACGTGTGAGGATGTGGTAAATATGTGAAAGAGACAAGAAGCACTGTGAACGATGACGCTATATAAAAATAACAGGACACCAAACATGTGTTTTTTTATTATATAAAATTTATTCCTTAAAATTATTTATATATATATATATATATATATATATATATATATATATATATATCGGCGCAAGCAGCTTCAACGACGGATGCAACATGAAAATAACTGGCACCAATTATTATAACACCTTATTGGTCGTCGTTACTATTGTTAAAAGTAAAACGAAATCAAAGAGAATAGAACTATGTTTGAATTCTGGTTTAAATATGACGTCTGGACGCACGACAGGGGACTGCAGAGTTCAGCGAGTGCGGAGCATAAAGAACCTTCGAGAAATACAAGAACATTTAGAAGAATTGAAGTTTCATTTTAAAATATCTGGAACTTACTGAAACAAGTGACATTAGAGACGTCAGCGAGGCTGGCGTCCTGTCTTTAAAATAATGAATTTGTAATAAAATCCGATATATATATATATATATATATTATTTATTAATTATCTCTGTGGAGAACCCTTATCACTTAGGGATATGAAAAATGGATATTAGCTGATTCTTAGACCTATTAAATAGGCATATAAAATTTCATTAAAATCGGTCAAACCGTTTCAGAAGAGTTTGGCAACTAACATTGTGATACGAGTAACATTGTATATAAGGTTAATGAAATTAGTCATTACATCTCAAATATTTCTCAAGAAAAATGAGATGAAGCTGTCGGGTAACAAAAATGGACACATTTCTTATCGAACGACCCGCTTCTTATCTTAAGTAATTAATTAAAAACTTTATCGCTGTACAAAACGCCTTTATATTTGTCAAGCGTACGCTTTACCCGCTGATAAAATAATAAGGAAAACTACATGCCATACTACTAAAAAACTATCAACTATATAAAAATGTCATGATAATGAAGTATTAATAGCAATCCAGGTAAATCTAATATGGAGATTTTTGAAAGTGATTTAAGATTTTTCGACTAAAAAGTATGTCAGAAGTGGGATTCGAACCCACGCCCACAGAAGTGGACTGCGACCTGAACGCAGCGCCTTAGACCGCTCGGCCATCCTGACGATGACGGTAGTCGGAGATTATTTTAATGAGACTAGAAGTTTTTCAAGAACAGTATTATAACATTTAATTGAACCTACTTTATGATCTTTTTTTTTAATGTTTATAGTAGATTATACTACTATACCCTTTATATTGCGTCGGGGATAGTGCAAGTCCTCGTAACTAGCATTGGATGATTCCGCGTATCTGCTTTCAAAGTAGTTTTACGGAGGAAGTTATAAACTAAAAAATATTCTTAATTCATTGACATATAAGGTCATTTATCACAGTGAGTAATTATTCAGTAGTTAATTTATTACTCAATGTGAAAAGGTGATCTTAAAAGTCGTTAATTTAGAAAATATTTCAGTTTAAACCTTATTCAGTCAATCTGCTTCTAACGCAGATACGCGGGATTATCCGATGCTAGTTACGCGGATTGGCGCTATCCCCGACGATTGGCAATTATGTAATAATTCCAACTTCTAAACAACGCCGCTATATATCCACGGACGCATACATCCGAATATCCACATATAATATTCACATATGCATTATTATCTCTTAATTGTGCTGTAATTCCTGCCAATACACACAGATTAAAGTTTCATAAATATAAAATTTACAAAAAAAAAAAATATTTCTCTTTACGATTTCTAGTATGGAAGCTTTCTATGTATTCGCCAATCCCGCTGTCTTTCAGCGTTTAATACATTAAATGCTTCATATTTTATGTATCGTTACTATCATAATTACTGGATCTATTTAAGACAGTTTCAACCACGATGATACCTCATAACTATAGTTTAAAGAATCTCGAATTATATAGACTAAGCGTTTATAAAAATTTCAGATGAGTTCTCTATTTCAATTCTGTATTTATTGAAGTTACGTCCTCAAAAAGTGTCTGAATTACGTTTCTTTAAATTTCAAAGAAAAAGTAATAAAAATTGTGAGTATCCCCACAATAGCGAATGCTTACACAAAATGGTACTAAAACTAAAATTTAGCACATTGAAATGTTATGTTGCCGAACGTTATGCCCTTGACCAATAATCATACGCCAAGTAGTCTCCATCCTCGCGGTAAATACCTGATGCTCGGACACTGCTGTACACATACTAACCAAACATAGCTAAGAAACACCGCAAATAAAATGGCTGTCAAATGAAAAAAACCGTACCAAAATCTCTCGATCTAATTGAGAGCTACTATGCATCACACACATCCAGTTCTTGGATACATTTAGACTACAATTTACTACCAAACTCCGTGTAGCTTCTGTGGGAACACGAACATTATAGACGTACTTTATACCAAGTACGTGAACAATATATGCACCTTCCGTTTGGTTTCTTATTATATATATATATATATACATATATATATATATATATATATATATATGTATATATATATATATATATATATATGTATATATATATATATATATGTCTCTAAACAAAATTAAAATTTTTACAAACAAAGTCCCAAGAAAAACCTAGTTTCTAAAATATTCTCATAGAAATAGATATCTAGTTTAAAATAAAAAGTAAATATTTTTACAGTCATTGATTTCATTTGACACGAAAAATTATCGAAAACTGATGAAAATCTGAATTACTTTCTATCCGATCAAAGAGCTGGCAGTCTCTTAAGTGACTAATTAAATCGACTACAGACTAAAAGAATTCAACACAAAAAGTAGTTTAATTAGAGAGAGAATTTATATTAATTAAAGAATCCATTGTTTGTTGTGAAACAAATGTCAAACACGAGGTAATTAAACGTTGGTTGCAATCAGCTGTCTTGAAGTTTCATTCTTATTATGTAGCGTTGTTCTGTGCATTGTCCGAAGTGCTGTCGCTTCAATGGTTGGTGCTGGATTAAAGACGGGCCTTTAGAATTCTGGATAGGACCCGGTTATTAATAGTGTGTACCCAAGATTTGATAGGATTAAATAATATTAGCATTAAACTTAGATAATATATAAGAGGGTATAGATTAATTGTAAGACTTTCAAATAGTACAACAGCAGTAGTGTAACAGTTATTAGTTTTAAAGATTATTTATTAATTATATTCGAAATATTATTATGAAAAAAAAAAAAATACAGTCCTAAATGATGCTGTCATTTTTAATATATCTAAGTCTGGGGTCCCTGGATGGTACTCCAAGGTCCCCCAAAGCATTTCAAAAGAGCGATACTGTACTCGCACACTGTAGGGGTCATTCAATGAACCGGGAATTCTTTGAAATGCTAAGTATCTCATCTTGATTACTTTAATGACGAATAATAGAATTCCAACCCTTTGTCGTATTTTTTATGTCTCAGCGTTTTCATGTTTGCTATGATTCAGCACATTTTAGTAATTTTAATGTGTTCTTGGCCAAATACAAAAAGGATAAAATTGACTATTCGTATGTTATATATCCGATTCGTCCCGTTCTTACAATACATTTTAAGGCGCTAAAATTCATTCTTATTTCGGTAAAACCTCTATCGTTAGACCAAGTTTACGTGGTTTTACGTTTTAAAGTAAATCTATTTAACTAGCCTCATGATATTTTAACATTAAACATTATATCTCTGTCAAATTTTAACAGATTTTTTTATGTTCGTTGAATTTTGGACGGTTATAATGACATACTCTTTTTAATCTCTGTGAATCCCTAATAGTGGTCTGTGGTCTTAGATGAAGAAAAAATAATTATAAGAAACAAGAATTTATCCTACCACTTGTGTCATGTGAGTAAGATTCTCACTGTCTTTCAATTTATTATACTTAGCTACCAGTAATATATATTTTTATTCTTCATAAAACTAGAAGTTTGGTAAATAAAATAATTAAAAAAAAAAACTGTATTTCCCGTATCAAATATTTAATATGAAAATCAATTTATTTGAAATTAATACCTTCAAAAAAATTATTACCCTGAAGTTAATATTCCAAAGAATTGTTTATACTATATAACACGTTACCATTTATCATTTATTTAAAATTTAAGACATTTCCCAGTTTACTAGAAATGGCATTATAAGGTAATTGAAATAAACCTAAACAATATTTATTATACAGGAATTATTACAAACCATACAAATACAGGAAGTATTAAGGTCACGAATACTTACCCTCAGAAAAGAAAAACTTACTTTTAACCCCTATCTCCTTAGTTGTTAAAATATAATTAGAACTATTATCTGTTTTTATGTTGTTTTATTCTATAAAAACAACAATCCTAACTTACACAATAGTATAATTACAAACTCTCAAGAAATTCAATGTATCACAAGTTATAGAGACAAGGGGAATGTTTTTTACGAACACAAAAACCCCAGAACGATTCAATAAAAACTATTACGCATGTATTTCGGGAGTTCACACATTATTAATACAAAAAACGACCGAGATTTTTCTGTTCGCTTTTTATTCTCTATGAAAGATTTGGCCCAAGTGATGAAATGTCGCGTGAAAGGATGTAATCTATACATACATATATATATATATACATTCATGTTTGCAATCAAGGGCATTCTTGAAGTTGTGATATTAATTTATACATACATATACATAAATTGTATGCTACATTACTTTTGTCCTTTTAAATAAATTATTATTTTCATCGTCGCAAGAGTCTTTGCGGACTCGTCGTGGTCATCACGTATCAGTGATGACTTACATGGGAAGATAGTTGCAGTGGTTTCCCCTTGCCTTCTGCACCAGCACTTTTTTGGTACTATTTAGACCCCAAGGCTTGCTGTAGCCTGTTCCAGCCAGTGGTGCCTAAATACTCTTAGAAAGTACACATGACTCGGAAAAGATCACATTGGTACTTGCCAGGTTTCCAACCCGCGCCCTCACGTATGACAGGCGGGCCTTTTAAGCTCCAGGCCACGACGACTTAAATTCTTAATAAAAGCAAGATAATAAAGCTGATTAAATTATGTCAATTGAAGACTTATTGTTTTGTATTAAATCTAGGTAGTAATAGCTTTTTTAATTGTAACATTATTAACATATGAAACGGCTTAAACTAATCAAAACTCGTACTATTTTAAACAATTTCTTTTTTTCTCGAAACGTCAAAGAACATTTTTGTTATGCGCAACAAAAAGGACGTAGAATTCCTTTGTCCTTTTTTCTTATAATGTTTATAATAAAAAATAATCCTCAGTATATTGTAATTAGTTGAGAATTAAGTTTGTTTAATCTGAACTTGAATTTTCAATAACGTATATAAATAACTTATAACACGTAACATTACAGTTACCATTGAAAATATTAAAAAAAAAATGAAACTTACCAAAAGCAAAACACATCTTTATTAAAAAAAAAAAAACAACTATATGTACACTTTTAAATCAATTCACTGCGAATATAAAATAGTTCCTATTGTTTGTGTACAAGGATGTTGCTCAAGCTAGTGCCTCACGAATCTATGAATATAAACCGCGTCTCCCGTGACTTGCGCCACACTCCACACGTGTGTTTACAAAGCGCTGTCATCGAAGCTCGGCTCATATGAGGTGCATTAATTTTGAAGGCATTTAAATATTTACTCTCAATACTTTTAAATGAAAACGCTTTCAAAATTTGTATTGGAGTTATGAGCCTTTGATGTTATTAATTTCATCTCGATTGATATGAATTTTATTAATTTTACGATGAAAACATGTTTAATACGTGGGACTTTATTTCATTACTTTATATGTGTAATTATTGCCTGGATTTAAAGTCAGACAGAAAGCTTTCTCAATCACTTCAATTTAACAAAGTTATACTTTTTGCATCAATAAAATAAAATGAAGACATTTCTTATTATTAGTACTCTTACTAATTACTTCACTAAATTAAATAATGACATTGTTATTTTTCATGTTCACAAGAGAACGTAAGTTATGCATTTTTTTTTTAATTCTCAGTGTTTTTTCTGCAAATAATTTTTAATACTAAAGCACGTACTAAATCACCAACTAATTAAGCACCCTAGAAAAACTCAGCGAAGTATTTTGTTATTTAAATGAAAAACTTTAAAAGTTAGAAAAGTAATTTTCTTAAGTTACAACTAAAACATTTTAGTTATAAAAATATTTTTCTTGGAGTGATTTTTAGCTCATAACTTTAGGTCTGCTCTGTTTTAATACAACTAATATATTTATGGATAAAAATTTAATTGAATAAATAAATGGTGGTATATAAATAAACCTTTAGAAAACCTTTAAAAAAAAATACAGACTTGGTGTAACCGCTGCGTCGCGCCCGGAGACATGTTTGTCTCTTGAAAATGGCTCTTACACTTAAAGATTATTTAATATTTTTCTGGTTAAAAATAGTTCCCTTAAAATGTACGAACAGTTTTATGAAAAGTTAAAGTACTCTAGACGAAGAACATAAGACATATAATTATTTATATCTTATGTATAATACTGTACCTTAGACTATAATAACAAATTAAAAAAAAAATACATTTTGGAATAATCGGCTCGATAAAAAGCTAAAAGTTCTATATATACAATTAAGAATATTGAATTTATTGCCGGATGGACCTTGAAACCTTGAATTACCTTTAATATACTTCAATGATCTTCAACAAAATCAAAATAAAATCATCAACTAATGACACATACGTCATATTTTAACTAAAATATTTCAATGAATAAATCTACGATATTCATTAATCAATAACAAATTATAATTCATACTGGCATTAAAAAAAAATTAACGTTATATAACATTTTGAACACCAATATATATAGTATAGTACAGGAATAATAGCTGGTTAAAGACTATGTACAAAATATTTCCGAAGTCAAATAATTATAGATAGTTCATGCATTCATCAATCTGACGCCCCACATAATATTTGCCGGTCGTATGTTAAGTTCTGTCATATACACATTAATGGCCACCCACAGACAATCCGCGCCGCGGGTTATCACCGTCATTATCACTGAATGATGCATAGTTTTAAGATGATATACCATTCGCATGCGATCTTAGATAATGAGAGGTTAGCGCATGTGACGCGACCCTCCGATGCGTCCGAGGGAAACATTAAACGTTCTGTTTACGTAACATTATTATGAATTATTTATTTTTTATACTTGCAGCATAAATATTTCGTGCAATTGTCGTATAAAATGACGTATTGAATTATAATCAGAGATAACATGGAAGGTGAAGTTTCTTGTATCGATTTGATTATCGATTAATTCAGTCGAAATAATAATTGAAGACTAATAAATAGTCTAGTCGTCCAAGTTAACAGTAAAATAGGAAAAAACAAACTATTAAAGTAAGTTCGAGAGCATCAGGCTTCGCTTGCAATCAATGCCATGGAATTCCACGTAACATTATCCAGCACTTGTAAGTTTGTACTTAATAACTGTACAGCTACGTCTACCTTCAGGTAGGAAGAAATGGCTTAAGGTTAGTGGTTGTAAAGAAATCTATAGCCAACAATTTTAAAACTTTAAAACTAATCAAATATAAGGACGACATCTGTTTAACCAAAAATTTACAAGTGCGTAATTTTTTTTTATCTCTTACATATAGAAAGTGTTTTTTTTTTAATCAATCGCTGTATAAACTTCACCATTTCATTAAATTTGTTAATTCGCTTTCTCCGTAAAAGCATTCGTTACATAATATCATTCCATAATCTTATTAAGTATGCTTTCAATGGAAATTAACATTCAAAAATCAATTTCGCAAATTGTAACTTTCATATCAAATGTACAAAGAGGTCTTATTTCTGAATTCGCAGACGGTGAATCCCAGACTGCACCTTTGTATCATAATTTCTCTCAGCATGTACTAATCGTAGGGTTGCCATTACACAAACCATGAAGACTCCACTAGGTATTGAAAAGAAATAATTTGTATAACAAGAAAATTAAACTTGGCATTTAAAAAAAACATCAACATGAAATAATAATGACATTTTATTTAATTGTAATAATATTTTTTTTATTGGATAACAGGGATTTTATTGGATAACATGTACTGGATATTGAAAGTTTTTATGTTTCCACCACACACAAATCAAACCAGTTGAACAGATGTTAATTCCAATATTATTAGAAGCCGATTTCATAAGCGAAAAACGAAAGAAAAAATGAGTATTCACGTTTTTGAAAACATCGAAAAGAGACATGGCATTCTATACAAAAGCTACAAGATAGCTATAAACATAGGGAAGTCTAAAGTATAGTAAACTCCTTTTAAAATGATGCAACCCTAACTAATCAATATGGATCGTCATTCACGTCACGCCAATCGAGAACAACATACATCGGTTTACATTACCTATAATTATTGTTCACTAGTCATTTGCAGCTGAAACACTCGCCTTTTTTGAGTCGTGGTTTACATGACGTGATAAATTTTTAATTGGATACATTGAATCGTCATTGATACATTTTGACGTCTGACGTCTGGTGACACATGAGCTGTCAAATTAACAAGTCATTAGGGAATGTTTGGAGTGGATTCGCACAGATTATTAAGCTTTAATTGAGCGTTACATTTCAACAAATTCAATTAAAACTTTTTGCATTCATATTCACATATATTTGTTTTGAAACGTCATTAAATATATCTGATTTTATCCAAGACCTCAAATAAATAAAGCGAGTATTTATTACATTCAATAGTTACTTTTGCCTTTAAAATTTTAGGTTCGTTTCTACACTTACCCGCCTTTCTTTCTCTTATTTGTTAATTCGTATTATTATATGTATTATATGTAAAATGTACTAAGTTAAGATTATTGCTAATGATTTTTATTGTTTTCTTAATCTGATTTGTTTGAATTTAGTATTTAAAGTGTCGATTTGTTATTTAAGATTAGGTCTTGGGTCAAATTAATGTTAATTTATAGTTAAACCGTCGCTTTTTTAGGTATGTATTTATGTTGTTAAATAAAATAAGTGAATATAGTAGGGCTACTAGACCACACAGCCTTGGGGCTGGGGTGGTATAAATATATCTTGATTCCCTTTGGCTCCATCGTTTTGCAAACTTTAATTTCTTACAAAAGTACTCGAACACAAAGACTCAAAAGATTCAAATATAGAAGCAATTTGAATTCAAACGACCAAGAAGTTTTAACGATGCCACAGATACAATCAAATTCGATAATTTTGTAATAGTAAGTTCTTTAAAATTCCAATTCACTTGTACAATTTGGATAGAAAAACGTATTTTGGGAATTGCAGTAAAGACAGCTCGATTGAAAAGGACTTTGTTTTTAGCCTGTTGTAGATATAACTATGAATCGTCTTTCTGGTAGACTGAAATGAATGATGAATTCCGTCACAATTTCACGCTTGTCTTTAGAAGGTTTATAGCAAAGCTTTTCACATAAAATATTATAAGTGTTAAATTTCAATACATGAATCGTATATTCCAAGCATACAGTGAATAGACATTTGATAATTCATACGCTTTAAACTGTATTTTTATCATTTTATTATTAAAGTGAAAGAAATGTAAGTAAATGTGCTATGTAGTGGACACGTGTGCTCAGCAAAAGGGTTGGGATGTCTCATGTTTCAAGAGTATCGCTTACATAATATTGGATAAATTATAATACCTCTTTGTTAAAACTCCAAACAAATCGGTCTGTGAATGTGAAGTTTTAATATGACGCCGATGTTTTCTGATTGATTCAGTCAGTATATTTAGCTGTGAAATATCACAATGAGACACATATGCAGATGACTATGAAGCTGCTGTGAGTCTATTTGGAGGACAGACCGTTTTCCAACCATTGCCCCACCTTACCTGTTCTGATGTGGGTCCTTGGGTGGCGGGAAGGGTGTGGGGATCCGCCTTCCCCCCCTGAAGCCAGCCTCGCTCATTGTCAGAACTGAAACAAGTACTTACTTTAGTGCTACTTCCTTATTCTTCGTTTTCATCTCAGTACTTTCGAGTTCAGAAAGTCAAATATATCTTAACTGTTTTCCTAAAGTAGCTGAGTTTTTATTTTTATTACTTTATTATTCAAATTGTTATAAAATTATACAATTTTGCAATTCAGAGATTTTTTTAAAAATAAATACTAAATTATATAATCGTATATATTTGAAATCTTGAATAAATCTTATTTTTGTTAATCACATGTATGCATATATATTATTATGTAAAGGCCAATAAAATAATAATAAAAAAATCTTGATGTTAAAAAAGGCAATGATTGAAAAGCAGGAGACTTCTCTACTGTAATAGACCTGGAAAAAAAAAGATAATTAAACCAATCGACAAAACCGGGCCTGGAACAAAGCTCAAACAAAAACACAGAAATAATATGCACTGGTTGGCGTCTACGGAACTGTTGTTTGAGGTTTCAAAGTCGTATTCAATTTATATGCGTGGCATCTATCAAAGTGAGGCTTGGTAACGTTGAAGGCTCTCAGTCAAACCTCGTACGTGAGGAAAGGTGCCAGACCAACGCTCGAGATTTATGTGGTTTTTAGACTAACCAATCCCTTTGACGGATATGCGAATGGATTTGCTATTCATACACGAATGAACATTAACGCTCATCGTTCCCACTAACGTTTGATACTAATTTGTATGGACATTTGAGTTTACGCTGCGCGGAGTTTAAATTGAATGTTCTATATACAAAGAGATTACTAATTGCTTTAGCTCTAAAGCTAGTGTAAGTATTAATAGATCTATTGTGACATGTCATTGAATTAGTCCTAATTAGCGTGGTAATATTAATTAAGATATATTGCACATTAATTAAATTCTATTGAAACTAAGTTGACAACATGATAACATATCAATTATCATCAGCCTGTTGGTGCCCGCTGCTGATAAAAGGCCTCTTCTCACATGAGAAGGTTAGAGTATTTATCACAAAGCTTGCTCGAGGCGGATTGGCGAATTCAAACTTATAATTTTAAATTATAAGTCCAGGTTTCCTCACGATGTTTTCCTTCATCGAACGTCCGTAGTGTCTAAATACTCTTAGAAAGTACATATGACTCGGACAAAATCACATTGGTACTTGCGAGGTTTTGAATCTTCACTCTCATGCACGAGAGGCGGGCCTTTAACCTCTAGGCCACCACGACTTTTCATAAAATATAAACATATATGATTTACAAGAAGAAATCGGACGTAAAAAAAAGGATCTGTTCATAAAAATTATATGACTTTTATTTTACGATTTTACTCATGTCTAAGATTTGATTGAAGTCTTGAAGACTGTAATTTCATCCAAGTTTGGAATACTTAGTGGGCCGAGTTCTGTAAGACGAAAGTTTTGAAATTAAGACACCAAAACTAAGTAAAGCTCGGCGTGTCTCTGTGTCGATTGAATTAAGTTATTACCGGTTGAAGTTTTTTTGGGAGACAATAATTTTATCACGTATTTTAAAATAGGTTATTTCCGTTATTGTAATTACATTGAAGAATCTCTACATTGAATATAAATACCCGATGGACCTCTTTGTTGAATTCCTTACGAGGATTCCTCGAGAAAGCCTCTTAATTCCGTCGGTCTAATGATTTTGAATTACAATCTCATCTCGTAATAACATTTAAATTGAATAGATCTTTCAATGCATAGATAATGTTATTGTTAGGATCGAAATTCTCAAAACAGTTAATGTTAACTTACATCTTAACAAATAATATTCAATTGAAAAACTACTTTATGTTGTAACAACGTTTTCCTTAAAAACCTATTATGTAATGTATACTACTTCTCATTTCATAGAATAGAAAACGCCAAATTTATTTCCATTATAATCATTTATAACCAAACCGCAAACTCCGGTTATTTGGTTTGAAACACCTCACAGGAGTTCCGAACGGAAACTCCCGGTTCAAAATTGAAAATTAAAAATTCAAAGTATTCGAGTCAAAGCGATACGGAGTTTTCGATTGACGCGGAAGATATCTTACAGATATATCACTCAGCACAAGCTTTAAAATTTCAATGCGCATTTAAGAATTGAATTTTCCCCTTTTGTAAGCGGAAATATTTTGCGGACGAAGCAGATATTTATAGTTTGGAATATAATTTTCGGCAGTAAAAGCAAAACCGTTTCGCGCTGTTAGGATAATAAATAAAAAAAAAAGCCATTTAATGGAAGAAAATTAACGAATGGGGTACTTTTGGTGCTGCAAGTGTTAAACCGGTGAATTAAGCCCACCTCTCGACTTGACTCCGTGATTGTGCATAATGTACGGTATTTCACACTTTTCTGTATGATTTGACATTATGAATAATGAGGGGACGTTGAATGGTTTGAAGTTCGGATGGAAAATGAATCGTCTCATTTCGAATCCTTGTAGGGAATTAGTTTGTCTTCGTCTAAAACTTCCAAACTCCTTTGAAACAAATTTAGATTATTCCATCAAGTTTGAGAATCCAAAGAAGTTTACAAATGAGAAAAGTAAAGACTTTTTTAACGTTTTCGAAACACAGAAGTTAAATTGTATTTTGTTTATTTTTTTATGGCCATTTTATAAAGCTATATGAATTCGATAACGTCCGGAGATAATAGATTTTATAATACAAACAGTTACAAAAAAAAATACTCAAAATAAATAGAATTTAACAATAAATTTTACTTTAGATTGAAATACAAAGACAATACCATTTCTGTCAGAGCGTTTCGACTCTCAATCAGATAGAATTTCTAGAATGTTCGCTCATTTCTTCCAAATAACATTTAATTCAGATCCAATCTTCCATCCCGTGTATCTCGTCTGATGAAAAGAGACAGCTAATCATTTCATTATAGCCAGTAATGAATTTTCCTCACGGCCACTTCATACTAATGATATGATTTTAATTTTTGTTAAGATTTTTCTCTTAAGACGTCTCGGTGCATTCGTTTAACTGTCTAGTGATTTTAAATGGATTCGAAAATGAATAAAATTAATTTTTTAATTATGTTTTATATGTGTTGTATTATTACGAGTTGTTTTATTAAAATTATATTCTCGTCTGTTTCTATTATTATACATTTTTATATTCAATTCATTTGTATTACTATCTTGGTAGTTATTTATAATATCGAGTTAAGTTTTTTGTTTGATAGCAAATGATTTTATTACATGTATCTCAATTGTCCATATTTCTATATATCTTTTGCATAACACAACAAAGCGATAGGATTTTCATTTTCATTTAATATTATTTTTAATTTTCATATAAGCGTGTTTTTTCGTTTTAAAAATATACAATCGTTATCAAATGTATTTTTATAACTGATTGTATTGTTTTAAATAAAATCTACGTGTATTAAATATGAGTGATGTTATTTATTGTTCAGGAGCCTGCAGACAATGTGGCAGTCTAAAATGCATGCGTGAATACCAACATTTTCAAGTGCAAAGCTCATCACGAATTTGTATCGTCCAACTCAATACGGACAGTTTTGTAGTTCGCAAAATTACATACCTATATTGATACTACCATGTGCGAAAATCTCTTGATGAAAAACAGACAACTTTTAGTGTTTTGTTTAGAGATACAATCTTGTGTAACGACTAAGGATACCAGTGTAACTGAGAGTAAATTTGTGTTATCATAATTTAAGAAACCTCCTCCTCTTTAGTTTTAATTTATTGCAAAAATTTAACTTTACTTTCGAAGTTTGTATTACGGAACGCATATTAAAAATATTATTTACTTAAATTTCAGTGTTGAAACAAAATCTTCTGAACCTAATCGACCTAAATATAATTATAATTAGTCACAGATTAATAAAATTAATAAAATCTAGAACAATTCACGCTAAACAAATGAATGCATTTCCAATATTTACTAAAACGAAATTTGCTCTCGTTGCGATTTTAAATCAAACAAACTGTTTTATTGACAGCCCTAAATAAACTAGGGTTGGTACTAGGTGTTTACAATTCGCGAGTTGGCTTTAATGTTACATATTAAAAGGGGGCGAACCATGAATAGATCGGGAACGTATTTGATATTCGTACGGCGATAGATTTGATTACACTTGCATCCTCTTGATAGAAAGCATTATTATTTATACTACAATACTCTAAATATATATATTTTATTAGATTGAATTTAGTGCGAATTCGTTATTTTTAAAGAGAGTGACGTCAGCATTACTGACGTGCTAATAAATACTAATTACAGTACTTTTCATAATATTTTAAAATAAATCTTCAATTCTTCTAAATATCCTTGTATTTCTTGAAGGTTCTATATTCTTCAAAGGTCCGCACTCACTCAACTGTCGCCAGTCCAAACGTCGTATTTATAAACAATATTAAAACATAGTTCTTTTCCCCTTTTAAACAGTCTGTGATTCCGTTTTACTTTTAAGTTTCAATAATTGATGACAGTCACACATTATTCTTATGTTGCATCCGTGATTGGTGCTGATAGCGCCGATATATAAAATATATACATACATAGATCAGTGACAAGTTTAGGTTGCACTCGTCGATTTGATACAAAATTTATTACAGTTATTTTTTTTGTATTATCTTAAATAAACCCGATATAATATATGGCCGACTTCCATTATGAGAATAGTAATATAAATGAGCAACGATATAACTCACAGTTACACGTTTCCGGAGACGTCTAGCACGTACCTACGTGTAATTAACAAAAATTTTTTTTTAGCTTTGTTTATACGTATGCGGTTCATCGACTGTTTTGTTATTCTTTCACCTGAAGACTAGTAAACAAAGGGTTACTTCACTCTTCAGATTTTGGTAACTATTTTTGGAAGCTTTTATAATTGAATGTGCGCTCGGGAGTTTTGCCCGAACATTATTGCTAAAATATGATACTTTTGTATAGACTTCACAACGCGTTACTTTGATATTAACGCTACATTTCTGTGTAATCTAATAAAAAATATTTTTATAGTCCTCAAGTTAAAGTGTAACGAACATGCAGATGGACGTCAGATCATCCAACGATATGAATCGACTGATAACCAAAATTTGTAATTGATTCGAGTCTCTACAAAGTGTAGAATGGGTTTTAAAAGGGTAGTAAATCTTCTAATGTGTACAACGAGTTCATTCAGGTAATTAATATTTTTACTAAAAAAATAAAATAAAACAGTATTACATCATAAGTTATGGTAATGTATATATAAAACATAAATTATTTAGAACTACTTTCAATAACACGTATTAAAATTTACATATTTTAGCCAACAGTGATAATGTTAATCTAACTTTTCAAGCAGAACCCCTTTAATATAAGTCGTCTCCCAGCCCTGAGATGCGTGCTGTGTTTATGCGCCGGCGCAGCGGCTTCCAATTGATCTACACGTGAAACATATTCAACGTGAACTATCCAAGGTGCCACAAATAAAACTCAACGAATGTTCTATATCCTCAGCAGATACAGTAAATAAATTTAAACAACTTTTATAGCGTTTCCCGGGATGTACGTTTATGGATCATATTATAATGTTAATGTAATATTTTTCATTCGTTTGCTACCTCGCGTTATATTCGGATGTGTAACGAATTGTTGATTCATATTCAGGTCTCGTGTTCCTGGGATTTCAGAGCTGATTGAATTAAATAAAATATGTAAATAATACAGCCAATGCTTTAAATGTAAATGTAAGTAACATTTTACGTATCCAGAATATTTACGTACAAGATCTTTGGGTATATTGTGTATATAGTGACGTGAATCAGTGCAATGTTGATATACTTTTTTAAGGCGTAAATTATTAACAGTCAGACAATATTAACATTAAAAACAGATGTACATAAACATATCACAAGTAATTCTGTCACCAATATATTGTTTAGATATAACCTACGATATCCCAATTATTTTAAATGTAAGCAAAGCAAGGCACTTCAATTAGTCTCGATATATAACCACCGCTCCGATGACACTTCAAGTACCAGAAATGTTAAATTAAATCAGAACGAAAAAAATTATATTTCTTTAAAATTAAAACATTGAATTAAATTATCATAATCATATAATAACAGAAAATGTAAATATAGAATAATAACCCAAATATAAGCAAACAGAATTATATTAATTTGTCCTTATTCCAGTTACTCAACTCCTCTTACGGGTCGTTCAGTGCCAAAATGCACTCGGAGTGTTACTCGGAGGAGTGGACTGTTAATCTACTTTACTATTCGTTTTCGTCCAAAACTAAACTCTCAATCAAATTCAGACTCAAAACACACACGACACAGTTGATATTCCTTTAACAGACCCTCAAATGTTTGAAGAGACCATGCTTCATATTTACAATGAGTCGGTGTGTCGAAGCACTTTAAATTGATTGGATACACGTCACAACATCTGTAAAAAAATGTGAATAAATATATTTTCAAAACCTTTTCCGTGATGTAGAGACAGATATTGTTATGTATTAAACGTTTAGTAATTGATAAAATCAAATGAACAATTCTATATCAGCACTGCTTATGAATAAACAGGAATGATGTAATATATATGCTTACCATTAGTTTACATCGTCAAACTACATACGGGCTGTTAACAGTTTTTAAGTCATAAATGTTCGCACATTATAGAACGTGCTTCGAAGACAGCTCTAGTAGGTCCTTTTCAAATTTGGTTAGGTAGAGAGAGGAGCTTGGACGGTGGAGGTGAGCGTTTGACCCGCGTTAGATAGGGCCTTAAACCTACACCTGGGTCGCAAGTCCCAGGCACTGCTGAAGCTCCTCCCCCTGCAACGCGATGGACCCGGCACTCGCACGGTGAGTCTATGGAATGCTGAGAAGTTTCATCTCGTCTCTCTTATGATAGGTTATTGACTGAGAAACTGGAAACCTTTCTCATGTATACAAACTTGTAAAATCCAACTAGATAAGTTCGTAACATTAGTTTCCTACAATGTATTATACGAAATACGATCACGAAGGACAAACAAGCATTAATGAAGTAGCTGAATTCAATGTGTGAAATAAAATAAAATTTAACACTGATTTTTAAGAACAATCTTAGTCAAAAATCAAATAAAGAGTTTATAAAAAAAAAAACATTTTAAGCCCATGTTAGTATAAGACAATCGGCTATGGTCAGAAAGTTACTCCTTTTTTTTTCCTTTTAAAACTTATATTGTAGTGTAGATGATTGGATCTCAGACTTTCGCGAGTATTAATTTAAATAAAACTAATATTTTCGCATGTACTGCGCCTTTATTATCATTTTAAACTTCATACTCCCTACGATTTGGGTTTCTTCAAAGTAACCGAAACGCATAGAGTATTTAGTTTAAAATAATAAAAAAAACTCGTAGTAAATCGGAAAATATTAGTTTTATTTTAATTATAGTATAGAGCCGATTTGAAGTATTGATTTTTTTCAAAATTTGCACCAAATTTTATTTCATACAAAATAATATCTCAGATATATTTACAAATTACTATTTATATTATGACAGTGTAAAGGTTTATTTGAAAGACTTACGTTACTAATTCACTGATTTAATTACTTTTGAATACTAAAGATATCACCTATTGAAAAATTTATTGAAAAGAACTTTTAAACGGAAATTTTTAAAATATAAAGCGAATTGAAGTATTTGGAACAGTTTATGAAGGCTTTTTTTTCTGAAGCGAAAACTAACATAGTTCAGCGATTGAAGCTTTTAAAAATTCACGAAGCAACAGACGTTAAGCGAGAGGAAAGCTCAAAAGTTTAGTAGTTCGAAAAAAAGAGAAGTCGCGGTCGCACTGAAATAAAAAACTACATTATAATATTATTGGCTGGTAAATGAACGAAATAAATATAATTGTTTTAAGAGAGTTTTTATATTATTTTAGACTTTTTCTGTGTTACATTTTTTATAGATAAATTATCCAATAATTTGTTTGAGTGCAACAATGTAAAAGTGATAAATTTTATATCTATGTTACAAGGAATCTATTTCAGATGACTTTCTACAAGAATTTATATACAAAAATTTGGTAAATATTTTCATGAATTTTCTATAAATTTTTGTTCATACAAATATTTCTCGGTGTTTTAAACGTAATAAAATAACAAGTAAAGATATCAATACCTTGATATTTCATACGTGCGTCGAGTACGTTTTTGTTAAAACACATCAAATATGTGAGGTGAAAATCCGTATACAATACAACCGACACGAGTTCAAACGCATTTGGGCTTATCAAAAAGAACAGCGTAAAAAGTGTGGCAAATGCCAAGCCACAATTTACACAGCCACATTCACTGAATACTTACAAACTTAACCCGAATTTCAGCTCCAGCTAGAGCCATAACAAATGCACCTTAACGAGCGCGTTCAGCTAACGAGTTGTAAAATGATTATTTACATGGAGCCAAAACAATTCGTATTTCTATGTCGATAAGAATGCATATCTCTCGCAAGTTAAATGGATATAAGGGGAAACTTAGTATGCATTTTCGTTCAATATTAGTAAAGTTTGTTTGCTGTATTGTTATGTAATTTTCTTATTTATTGCTTACTCTATATCTCATGCAGCAATACCCCTAACTAGATGTACATACAATTTCAGAAGCGAAATCTCTCAAAACTCTGACAAACGGAAAATGTTTATTCCAATACCAAAATTTCTACGCTCTCAATAAAACAATACCTTATCTTTTTTCGTTGCATTCGGACACCGCTTTTCATGTCTCGCTTACATTCTATAAGAAAGATTTGTTTCACATTTTATATTTGCCTAGAATGAGAATGTGCCGTTATTTTAGGTTAAAGAGCTCTTAACTGATGTTTTCACTACTACATCATCCTCAATCCTATGTATTAAAAGACCTGTATAATATAATACAAAAAAAAATATATTAAAACTTTTATTTTCTTAGTGTAGTATTATCAGAACTAATTGCACCAGTCAAATTGGATTTTCGCTAACTTAACAAAAACTATATTTTATGTAAAGCGTAAATTGGAATTATTTATGAATTTGTTTTATTTTAAAACAGAACTAAATATATAATTGCCCCATTGCCGTCTTAGAATTCAATACCCAAAACAAATATTAATCTCGTCACCCCTGAGATACCATTGAAAAACTAAATTACATTCTGCTTACAGTAAGCCGACAACAATCGGGCGTCACAAAGAAACTAATAAAAAATTAAAATATCGATCCAATGAGATCCAATTTAGTGTTGCATTGTTTATTTAAAGGGGGTGCCATTTTTTCTGCTCGCCCCGTGCAACATTACACTCGGTAAAAAAATTAACTTCCTCAAATAAAACTAGCAGGAACGAAAATAGAATTTATTTTTATATAAATGATTTTAGAATTAAATTCCAAGTGCGGTTTAAGAGAGCTAGAGATAACATAAAACAGAATTAGTAGCTGGAGGAATAAAGAAGCAAGCTATTTTATTTTTATTTTGGTTAAGACTTATTTTTTTATAATTTATTTAGTTTTAACGGGAAATAAATTTCAAATCAGTCAACATATATATTTCTATAACTTTATTTACATTATATTGAGCTAATGAACTGCTCTTACGCCTCGTCTTTCAATCACATATCAAATTACAATCAAGTTTAATAGGTAGCCTTAAAAATCAATATCCAATCACATTTATAAACATAGCTAAAGTAAATTTACAACAACAAATAAAAACGATAACGGTATTGTTTTGTAACAGTCGAGTGATGCCTAGCTCATAGGATTGGTCCATCAAATTAATAGGATGTATGCAATCAACCAAAGTGCTGAACACAACCTAATAAAGCTCCACTTGATGCAAACAACAAGCAAGATACCAGAGCGTGATAAGTTCTGGCACACATGACAGTTTCCTTGCTTGATTGATATGGACTTCATAGACCGTTAGTAACCCGACGGCACACTGAATACAACACGGAATACACGTATAAAGGCGTATGCTATGGATGTACATAACACAATTTAAAAATTAGCAAATGAAATATAAAACCAAAATATAATATTCGCACTCTATCGACATGTACGCTATCAAGCTGCCAGGACAAATCCCAAAATTCCACAGAATAAACAGTGACACCATTGTTCTGAGTTTGAATGGTCCATTGTTGATGGCTTGTAAAGAACCAATGAGGCAGACGGCACTGGCCAGAACACCGATTGTGATGATAGACGGAGATGGTGCATCATTTAGGCCATTATCACCGGCTTTGGAACAACTAATTTATATGCATATACAGATTTAATTTAATGCGACTACTATGTCTAGTATATTCATTATATTACACGCGTTCCAAATGATTACGGACGAAAGTTGAATGTAAAATGACAACTTAATGTGATATGCAAAAAAAAAATTAATTTCAACAATAATAATCGTGGAAAAAACTTTGGAAAAATACATAAATAAAAAAAAAAAGAAAAGGATATAATACGTCATTTATATTAATAAAATTTTACTTAGAGGAGTAATGAAAAAGTGCATTCTTTAAAAACGACATAAACATAACTCGTGAATTAATTGCTTTCGAATGAAAATAATCAGGAGCCTCGACCCCAATACATTTCTTATTTGATAATATAATATCAAAAGAATTATAGTTTCATGGAACAATGAAAAGTGGGATATTTTTTTAGTATATTTTTTTTAAATGGAAACAAAACCATTCTTAACACATTTTTACAAACAAAAGGCTGCAAACGTTTACGCAATTCAGGACTCCCTTAAACCTCACTCTTGACCTGGACTACTATACGTTATAAGTTTAATAAACATTTAAAAATACTTATATATATTTTTAAATAAATACACAAAATTCTTTGTCGGATAAGGTTAAGTTCGATTTCGATGGTATTAAAATACAAGCAAAGTCAAATGTATTAAGAGGTTAATATAAAACTTTAATTCCTACATTTGTTTATCACAATAAGATAAAAACGTTTTGTTTATGCAACACTATCCATGTTAGTGCTTTCAATATATTTGAGATACTTTATGCTACAGTTGAATATGGGCTTATTTCTTTTTTAGGTTTCCATATAATAGACGAAAGGAACCCTTATAACTCCGCCCGCCCCTGTCTGTACGTATGTCACAGTCATTTAACAGAACACAAGAGTGTAGTCAATTACAAATAAAATTGGGGTGAACATGTTTGTTAGACGTTACGACATTTCAACATGATATCTTAAAATCATTGAAAACGTGTTACTGATAAGTATGAAAATTGAATACTGAGGAGCGAGACCATAACAAGGTCAAGAAATAGGCAGATTTGGAAAAAATATACGTTTTAATATAATTCAATTTTGGAGTATTCAATAAAGAAATTTTTTTTTTTAGTATCCTATAATGCTGATTAAAAATACCCTTAAAAAATAAATGGTTGTGATAGAGTCTTATGACGACTCTTCTTTACTCCACTCTACTCGTATGACAACTCTATGTTTTAAAATTAAAAAATATTTTAGTCGTAAATAGCATAAGGAATTCAGAAGACTCACGGCCCCAAATCAGAAGCATATATCTCCGCAGATTTTTGAATACTCCTACTTCTATCAAGTCCAAACCGATGTATCTTCCTATTGGAAAAAGCATCATTTTTAGTGCGGTCACTATCTTTAGTATTAAAAAACTGCTCTTTTTCAAATAGAGCCAACAGTGCTTCTATTAATCACAGGCAATTTGAATCTGAAAAGTTTAGATACTTCTATCATGTAACACCGTTTAGTTTATAATGAACCCGTAACCGTTTAAAGTAACACTACCAAGGTACTAACTATTAACGAGGTAACTAAGACACTAGACACCTTAGAAGAACTTGCAAGATCAGATCGAAGATGAGACCTGTAAAGCGAAAATTAATTGTACCGGGTCCTTATGTCAAGACCCACAGGCCACAGTTTCCAAGTCCGTCAAACAATAATTTTCTATGTGAACATCAAGATTCTAGAAGAACCACGATGACCCTAAAAATAATAGAAGCTTTATCTGCTGACTGTCAACACAGTGTTCCTAAATAGTTACTTTGTATAATTATGAGGCAGTTGTAATGGTAACGTAATGCATAATAAAATACTGTTGCTATGACAATGGATTCAAGTTTATTAAAATCTTCTTCATCTTCGAAAAATCACAAATTTTCTCTCATAGGGACCATGGATGGAGACATTATTAACAGCGGCTCATATTATTCTGGATGGTACAAAAGTGGCCCTTTACAAAACCCAGCATCTCGTCTCGAGATGTCCTCCCAGAACGACGTAAAAATCTGCTCAATAGCCACAAGGACTTGTGATAGTTGGTATGATATAACGTTGATGTTATAAAAACTTAGAATTCGTTTCTCTCGGATTATTTTCAGTAAATTATTTAATTTTCAACCATTTCAAACACTTTTATAAGATATTAGAAAAATCTTACCCTAAGGCAGGAAAACAGAACTGCCAAGTTACAGTAAATATAACTAATATCATCTTTTTATTATGTCCCTGGTGTGAACTTAAAAAAATAATAAGCGTCCGTCTAGTTATTACATTCTTTGTTACCTTGGGAACAATGAGATATGTAGTTACTATAAGTTTTGAAATTTTAATTTATATATATCATTTATAAGTAAAGTAGGAGAAGTCACGTTTGGCGCGAGTCTTGTTTAAATATAAGTAATATTCGGCCCCTCACCGACAAACATTTTAAGACATAATTCTGTATGCACGCTTGATATAGTTTACTGTGTGCTTTACAACCGCTGAAATAAACTTTAGCCATCGAAATAAAAGTGATTCGTCACAGCCCTGCTGTGTTGAGGACTACTCGAATAATAATCATAGTCACATAACACAAAAAATAATAATCTTGTATGAAAACCGAAACTTATCAGAAGAAAATAGAAATTGATTAACAAACTGGGATTTTAATGCAAACTTATTTAGTTCTGATTTATTAATATATATGCAGTGTTTGGAATAAAGAAAGATTAAAAAAAATATTTAAAAAAAACTAATATATTTTTGTATAAAATTCGCGTTAAAAAGACAGCGTATTATTTTAACAAATCCCCATCTTCTCTCCCCATTCGTCACGCATCTCTAAGGGTCTACTAGACTTCACGCGAACTTAGTAAGCCACTTGAGTGTTTCTCAGAAAACCCTACGATACATGCACATTTATTCAAATTATATGTTATGCATATCATGTACATTTCAAGATGTTTTATTTATTAATGTTTCATGAATGAAAATATTGCGAAAGTCGAGATCAAAAACGAAAATGAACACATTAAAAATTATTAATTTACTTCAGAACTCAGCTTTTTTTTTGGGGTAACTTGAAAAGGTTATATTATCTGTCAATCAACTGTTGCCAACATTCTTCAATATACCCTGCTTTGTTTTGGGGTAATTTTAATTTGATCATAATTTATATATACATATTATGTATATATACCAGACTTAACTCACAATTTCACTCGTCTGTTAAGTTTTTATTAATGTTAGATTTATTCTTGAAAATAGCTCAAATCTCTGACCATATTGTATATATATGATATTCGTCAGCTATTAGTACAAGTATTAATCTCGAAATCGGGAAAATGGTACCATTTACAAGAACAGCCTTCAACTTTACAACTAAGGGACATGCAAAACAGTCTTCAGCATTCGTCAGTGTAATGCGAGTCGATTTATTTGAATGTAATGAATTACGTAAATAGCCTTTTAGCGCTATACGTGACTAGCACATACACCCGGCGTTTCTTATTTATTTACGAATCGTGTATGCGAATATAATATTATTAAAGATTACCGATGTTCTGTTGAAGGTTTTTTTTTCTGTCAATGATCAGCATGATAAGTTCATGAATAAATATCGCTGGTATTTTATATCGATTTATACACTACGAACTGATAAAAAACATTTGATAACTTTATTTAAGGGTGGGTCAATTGTAAATAGTTCATAAAAATTATGAGAATTTTGATAAAAGGTTGAATAACATAAGAATGTACCGAATTAAGTGTAACATTCAAACTGAATGTGATATAGTCGACATTAGCACGAGTTAAAATTTTAAACCTTTAACTCACGAATGAAAAAATTTACAAAAATGATTTAATAAACCTTAGCTGTGTAACACGTTCACACTGAACGTATCGTACGTTCCGATTCCATATTTACGAAGTAAATCATTTTTTTTTTCTTTGTTAAATAATTAAATTCAGAGAATAGTTACACATGCATGCTTATCGAGTTCGTATCATGCAGCTGATGCAACGGTTAACCGCATGCCGAATAGAATTCAATATGACAATAAAGCTATAAAATTTTATTAACTAAATTCATATCATCAAATAAATTTAATCGTAACGTAACGTAACGTAACGTAACGTCATAATATTATTAACTATACATAAAAATATATTACGTTCCACACCATTACAAGTGTATCAGCGTCAGTGAAAAATAAAATACCTACAACAATACACAATTATATTTTTAACGATAAATCACTAACTATTGTAAAGTTCTCCAAATAAGTTTAGAATCTCACAGCACCAGATGCTGCGAGTTGAATTATTTTTACAATATGATGGAACTAAGAACAATGGCTTTAATATAAAACACATTTGAGGTGATGAAACATGAATTTAATCTTGAAAGCGAGTAAACGCAGTCGTGCGAGTAAATTTAATGTTGTGTCTGTTTGAATGACACATTTTATTATGATTTTAATAACGGGAAACATATTTCTAAACTAAACGTTTGCATATAATTTGATAGTGATGAGGATTTTTTTGTTTGTTTCAATAAAATATCGGTTTCCTAATTACGGTCAAGCAATTCCTAGGGTTGGGACAGTTTGGCGGCGTCTGTATTGCCTTCCACTTCAAATTTGGATGTCTTCAAAGATAGAAAGAATAGTCTTTGACGTGTTCCAGGTTCCATTTAATCGTTCCGTCCTGTGAAATGATAACTAAGCGCTATCCACTTTGTAAAAAACCAAAAATAACTAAAAATATTATTTCAAACTCACATTATTTTCTTAACAAATCTTATGTATTACAATTTCTTAGCGTGAAAGAATACAGACGATTTGTACCTATTCATAGATTAAATATAATGAATTACAGAAAGGGCTTCGGGATCGACGGGAAAGTTTCAGTTTTTGTTTCCTAAAATCAGTTTATAATAGTACAGCCAGAGATTTTCGTTGCGTAAATATTTTTTTATAATATCCACATGGACGCCGTCAGATTTATAGTTAGCAATTGTTAAATATAAGCACAGTCTGCTTACACTTTTGTACACTACATACTAAGCGTTTCACGTTTAATACTATATCGTGCCAATATTTATTGTTGAGACGCTCCATGTATAGTTTGTATGTGCAAACGTGAATAACCTTATAGCATGAGACACGCATCATATTTTTTTTTAGTTCGTTTGTTTGTCAACCGCATTAAATTTTTTAAAAGGTCGAGTATAATCTTGCTCTCTCGTTGCCATTCTTGTATGACAGGTGTCAGGTTAAAGAATAACTAAATTAGCAACAAGAATTTGGAATAATTTATCAGGAGTTCACTACAAGGAAAAGGCAATGTTGAGCCAAAATTTCATGGAAGCCAAAATAGATTGGAATTAATTTGGGACATTGTAACAATTGATTCTGATTGAGTGGATTATATTTAAGAGCTGCGGCGGTTGTGAAAGGATTCTGAAAACTATGAGATCATAGTCCTAATAAGCGGTATGTTTATACTTATAGGGGGATTATTTATTGTTACTAACAGCCAAAAATCTTACTGGGTTCAGATATTTCCAAATAAATTAAATGCTATTACAAAATCGTTATCTTATTAGCTTATAAGTTTTTTCACGCCAGGCATCGAACCAGGGACTTGTTTTTGATTTTTAAATCAGACATTTTTTTAATAAAAAAAACTAACGGCGTCAGACTGAATGAATTCCTTACGACGTACTAGAACAAGGATTAAGTGTTCAGGAATAAGTAATAGTTGATAACTCACAGAAATTGCAACTTAGAGATCCTTTATGATCTTAGCAATACTTTATATATTTAATGGCTCGAATTTCTTGATAATTGTATAAATTAAAATTTTATGACATACGCCACAAATAGACCTTTCTTTAATTTGATTAACATGATTCACTAGATATTTCTCTTTATGTTTATAAACCAAAGAAACCAAGAAACTAAGTTGAGTATAAGCAAGTAGTAACGTAGTTTAACTTTTCTGTTTCAGTTTATTGGCGACAAAAACTCAAATTGTGTATTTGTACTAGAGCCCAACAAAGCTCAATATCATTTGATAACAGCCACAAAATGCATAAAAATTATAAGAATTTTCGGATGGTATTTTAAAAGGCGCAATTCATTAAACATTCTGAAGCTTTCTATAATCATAACGCAAATGTCGATCCTAATTCCACGAACCGAATCACTTGCATCGTTCTAAAATTATTTTATATGTTTAATTACGACGGGTGAGTGAGGGTGTAAGTGTGTGAGGGTGTGAGGGTGAACGGCTTAGATGAGGGTGCAGTCGACGTTTACGCACTCAGCTCGCACAGGATATGAAATAGTTTTATACAAAACAACTTGCAAATGAACATGTGAGCTTTGAGAGGGCACTGAGACAGCTATTTGACGAGATGGAACAACCAGCTACTGAATGGACCCCACGTGCTGGCGAATGGAATTAAGGTTTGCCTTTTGATCCGTTTGGAGAAGGTTCTTCTTTGGTTAATATCAAAACTATACACTGTGATTGACACTCACTCTCTACCCTCGCAACCAATCACATTAATATCCCCTATGGTTCGGCTGCAACATTATAACAAATAAAATTATTTTCTTCCGGACTTTTAGAATAAAAAAAGTAAAAAAGTTATCAAGACCCGTATCCTCATAACGGGATAAATCTATCATATGATAGTAACAATCCAATTACATGAATGAAAATTGAACACTGTCTAAGCTGAGTTCGACGAACCAAAGTGGTAGGTGCGCGAATGTATTATTAAAAATAATTAAAGCAATCGAAAGATTTTAGTATGAAAATAGCTCTATCGTGCATATATTTTGATTATATTATCAATTTCAGTCACTATCACCGACTATATACGTATAAAGAATTTGCTTCCATACAATATCCCAAAGACTCCTACGTACATCTAATCGACAGAATAACTTTTTCTTAAATATATATATATTATTATAAAATTTATTCTCGTATTTTCATATTTTCACTTAATATTCTGTTCGATGTTTTCTTTATTATTATTCGATTTTGTGTAAATCACTGATACAATATTAATTCGACGGCGAGGTAATTCGCCAATATCCCGTTAAAGACTAAGTTACGAATTTCCCGAACAGTTGTCAAAGAGATTTGCTAACGTTTTGTAAGCTTGAAACATGAAAGCCACAGTTTTATTGGAGTTTACAAAATATATTTTCACGATAATATTGTTAATATTGATTTAAGACGAGAAATAACTTTGTCAAGATCAATATCTGGAGTTTGTGGATTTATACTTGTATAGTCTGGTTTCAGGAATAATGTGACATGGTTATCACAAAAGAATTACACCAAACTTGTAAAAAATATTAAATGTCAAGAAAATAGTCGACCTCGGGCTCTGATTTACCCCTTTCTGGACCAGTTTTTAACCCTTCACGGGTGACTTTTAACCCTTTGAGAATTATAACCATTCATAAAGACGTGGTGGCAAGTACTAATAGGACTTTTCCGAGTCATGTGTACTTTCTAAGAGTATTTAGACACCACTGACAGACGGTGTCACCGAACAGTGGCGGGATAACCACACAAGCCCAGCCGGGAAACTGGCTGGAAGAGGCTACATCAAGCCTAAGAGTCTAAAGAGCCCCAAAAAGTGCTGGTGCAAAGAGAAACCACTTCCCAATCTTCCTTATAAAGTCATCATGTATACGCATCACTGATACATGATGACCACGACGAGTCCGCAAAGACTCTTGCGACGATGATGATAGATGTCATACTAGCATGGTGAAAAACTGTCTTTTATTAAATAAGTCAAATGTTACGAACACGTATGTTATTGATGATATATCCCAGCTCCTTGGCACTAGGCAGGAATGTAGCCTTTGTATAGAAACAAGAATCAGCTTATCTTTTATAAAATTTTATATAGTGCTTAAAAAATTTTGTTATTTAAAATATCTTAGTTAGTTCACGAAGTAATATTTCTATTTATATGTAAAATACTCTTAACACTGTATACTTTTATATGAAAAATTCGAAGATCAATAAGTGTTTCCGTAATCGTCAAAGTAGTTATTATCAGTTATACGTAAATAATAAAAGGTGTTGTAATTTTTTGAAAATATTCTTAAATTTTTCTTTACGTATTTTCACTACACACTATATATTGCAAGTTCTCGTTGTGAGTATGTTTATTTTATTTCATAGCTAGAGCTCCGACCAACTGTTTGCCTGAGGCATTATTTTTGTCAACTTGTGTTTTAACTTTTACAAACTCAATTAAAATTAAATAATATATGTCAATCTGAGAAACATATTTTAAAAATTTTGGAAGAATCTCTTAAAATTAATATGCCTTTAAAAAAAAACAGCCTTGAGATATGAATTTAGAAAATTTTGGTAACACTTATAATGTTTCTTAGTAGAGACCATTATTTTTTGGAAAATTTAAGGTTTAAAATAGTCTCCTTATAGTCAAACAACCTCAAAAATTAAAGCGATCCTTAGTCAGGGGTTGTTATACAGTCGTATTTATCCAGAACATCGCCAGATTCCATTCCAGAAATTAATAATTCGGTTGTAATTGTTCTTCATGTGACTTTTCTCGTGTTTTCATTTCATATTTGAATTTCAAGTTCCGTTATCTTTATTGATTCACGTGATCAACTTGGAGGTTGTGTCTTTAAAATCATTGTGGAACTGTTCTAGTGTTTTAAAATAGATTTATACGTTCTCAGAGACAAGTGCCTCACATGAGAATTAATACATGAACGCGCTGATCTACATAGCTATTGTGTAAAAAATATAAACCATTTTCAATTCGTTGTTATTGTACGAAAGAAATAAAGGCCACAGAACATCGAATATTTTCAGTCACAAAATTAAATAATTATTTTAGTTCTGCGTTGTTTGTAAATAGTTTTGTATTAAAAATGTTAAATAAAAATATATTGATATCGTTTAATAGTCATTGGTAATATTTTCAATAAATTTCATTCATTGCTATAATTATTCCACTTAAAAACAAATAACACTGTTTTTGCTATAAGTCATAGTTTCTTAATTTATTTTTGTTTCTTATGACGAGAACAGAATCATTTTTTTTTATTTTATTCACGTTATGATTTTCAGTACAGTGTAATCCTTGCAATTCAATAAAAAAAATCTCCAAAAGCAAATCACCCTGTGAAAATTAATGTTATATATCATAAAACACTGCCTCAAACAGAACCTTCTTCATAAGCTGCTTTGGTTAGTTTCATATTTATTTTAAGACTTCGCGGCTCCAATACAGGGTAAACTTTTAATCTGAGGGTAGTTGAAACGTTGTTCGCCATATTAACGAATTACAAACAATTTAATGCAAACAATGATGAACAAACCGACAAAAAAATGAGATGAAAAATGTTCTGACTACGTTACGTAATATTTTTATATACAGGTAATTTTCGTGCTTTAATTGACGAAATATTTACTACACATATAACAATCTACTTATTAGCTATATCTTTACATCTAGTCTGAAAGGGATGGCCTTTGTTCCATTGCTTGTACTAAAATCGGTTTTGTATTATTTTTCTGAATCATTGTGAATAATTCCCGCTTATTCTATAAATGCGAAAGTATTTGAGGATGAATGAACGGTTTATTATATCGGTATTTGACACAAAAAGTATCTAATCGATCTTAATGAAGCTTTGTAATGTTTTAAACATCAAAATAAAATAAAGAATATATCAGTCCCGGAATTCAAACGTATGTCTAAATTATGTCCAAATAACAACTTCTTCAGATTTTTTTTCTATATGAAGTTTATTAGAAATATTATTTTTTATTTACAATGTAATTATAATATAAAATGAAACTATGTTTTTTAGATATAACAACGCGATTTTATGTTTTTTTTTATTTAATTTTCTGTACACTTTCATCTTATCTGGTCGTTTACTTATATATATATATATACATATTTATATATATCTTATTGTATATGGCTTGGACAAACAGCAAACAGGCAACCAAGGAGACACCCCACTCTATAAGTGATCTTTGACGATTGACACAACAAGTCTTCGTGGAATAAATCATTATTTGTATATTTCACATCTCTCTGTATGTAAATAATAAAATTTCAATTATATTATTTTATATTTAACATAACATTATTGAGACTAAATAATACTTAATTCATTATTATTATGCTTTTGTTATAAGTACCTACGTTACGTTCAAATTTTATCCGTTACACGGCGTTACTTACTAAACTACTGAAACGTCTCTTCCGTTATGATATTACAAGACACTATTAAACACATTTTATTCCCGAACTTCTGAAATATTAATAAATATATCCATATATATTTTTCAAACTAGAAATTTACTAAGTTATGAAACTATTAGGTTTTATTTATTTATTTATTTAAACTTTATTGATAGTAACAAACAAAAGTTTGTAAATGCTAGTCGGATAATAATATGTCGAACTAACGTTGGGGAAGAAATTACATGTGATTTTAAATAAATATACTTAATTTAATTAAATACTATATTATGAAGAGATTAATCACGCGGTACTCTAATCTAGATAAAATCTTTGCATGTTTAATATTTAAAAAAAATAAGGATGACGTAAAATGCTTCTAAGTCAACGAACCTCCCATGGGATTTCAAAATAACGCAAGCTTTACGTAAAATTAGCCTTACTTAAAATATTTCTTATTCTTTATAAATATTAACAAATTGTACATACTTTTTATACGGTAATTACATGATAATTAAGAATTCTAAGTTTTAGGAAACCAAAATTTGTGACTTATTTTAAAACATCGAAATAACAACTTTGAATTTGATTCTCTGTAATGGGCAACAAATAATGAAAACCAAAAAATACTTAAGATACTTTGAATACGTAATAAAATATAAAGTTTTAAATATACAATATAGCTATTATTTAGAGATCCATAAAAGTGTAAAATTAATAAGTACAAACTATTACATATTATAATAAATAATTAAAATCTTACCTATTTAAATTCTAGCAATAGCAAAACCAATCATTCAATCACAGAACAAAGTTATTGAAAACATAATAACTCGCTTTCTTATCGATGTAAGTTCAAAACAACCTGACAGACTGAGCGACTCACACGTGCACCGAGTACGACCCGCGCGCGTACTCTGACAGGATTCTGAATGAACGGTCTACCGATGGCGTCTACAACATTTGGAATTCAAAAACTATTTCGCTCTTTTAGAAGCGAGCGATCGAATATGCATTGTCCAAATAGGGCTTTGTTCCCTGATTGGAGTTATTAATTTTGCAGGGAAATTGATTTCTTTTTTTTAATGCCTGAATTTACGCTTTTGATATAATGAACCCGATTCCTGGTTTGCAATGTATTGTTATTATTTTTTCTAACCTGTTATTACACAAATTAAAATTTGTCATCAACATTGCCATGCAAATTCACAAAAAATTAGAGACACGTCATTTCTTTGAATTGTTTTCTTTTCGTGTATTTCTTATATTTTTTATTTTTTTTTGTATGTGATACTAATGTAAGATATACTGTCATTTTGTTTATAAAAAAAGTGCACTTGTGTAATGTTGTTAAAAGCGCCATCTATTGAACAATTGTTAAATTATGATCTGGACCGTGTAGTACCTAGTAGGTATATGTTAATTTTTTTCTACTAGATGTCAGCATAATAAAAATCTTTAGTATGTATATTCATTGTGTTTTGCTTAATGCAGTGTTGTTAAATGTAAATGAAACTTCGTGTATATATAAAGCAAGGTAATGATATTACTTATTACTAAGTATATACAAGAAAACGATAACGTTGCTATTATTACAACATTATCATGATAGGTATCGAATAGTAATAAAAGTATACTTGTTTTGCTTTAAAGGATAAGTATTTCTCCTTTTATTAATCAAGAGCTGGGTTCTTATAAAAAGACTTTAAAGTAGGCTTAACCTGAATTTGGTTGGGTCTTCCCCAAGAGGCAATACCTTCGCGCTAAATCACAACAAATTTATTTATTAATAATGAATTATAAACTTTATTTCAGACGGTCATTACTTTTTTTTTGTTTCGTTTTGTCAATGCTGTTAGCCCTATTGGCTTTTACCGCTTCACGGGGGGGGGGGGTCATTACTAAGTATTAAGCAATCCAATCTCTAGGGTGTTTTCTTTAAAATATTGTACAGCGACTAGTGTGCGTACTTATAATGATAATTAATTTATGATACTCGACGAAATTCTGTGAAAGCTTTTCATTTAGCTATTACACAGCCCCATACTCGTACATTTCTTAAATATCCCGATAGCTCTTTCCGTCATTGTAATAATATTCAAGTAATAGTAAATCTGTGTGATTTAGGACTGACGACTGGCTGATTATTATTTCTAACGATTATTTTGCTTTATGATACAGAAAGCTCATTTAACCATTGAGATTTCAGAATAAATTTATATTATTTTGTTTGTCAAAATTATTTAGCAAATTATATTTAAGAAGCAGTAACTCTTAACTAAAACCAAAATATTTTGACATAATAAAAATGAATGTGGTTACCATATACGTATTTCCTTGATTATTGAAGTGTAAGAACAGCTTATTGAAGTGAATGGAAATACTATTTTGTAAATAAAAGCCAACTAATTTTCATTCAAATTGATGCAGTGACAATGAACGTTAAATGTGAAAAGGGAGAAACTTCTTAGTTTTGATACGGTGACTGTAAACACGTTACGTCTGGGACCTGAGATAAAAATTATTATAGTAAATAACAAACATTATTATCTATAATAAAATATTTTATTACGTTTATTTTACTTACAAAATAAAAATATATATACTGTCTTATGATTCAACAAATTGTTTTCTCAATGATGATAGTCCACAGCCCTCTTGTATTTGACATAGCTACTTCAATGTCAATACCCCGTAGTCAATGTCAATGTCAGACAGTCTTCAAATTTTTTTCCTACACGTACGTTGACAATATCACACGAATGGTGAATACGAATTGCGAACAAGAAACTGTTTGTTCTTAGTTTCACCATGCAAACTCATGGTAAGGCTACTGGTATACATAATTTTACTATTAACTTACAAACGCATGAATATTACTAGAGCTTTAACTGTGTGATAATTTCGGACGTTGAGGAATTTAATGCAAGTTCCAAAGAATTTATTTAAATGAAATTGTCAATAAAATAGTATTAATAATATCGCGTAATTGACCACATGGCACTACAATCATAGATTTGTATATAAGTCATTTATATTCTCGCTCAGAATCGCTTGTGATCCTAAAAAATTATGTTTTCTGATATGTAATATCTCACCGCGTGCGTTATGACTCAGCGTGTCAAATGATAAGATGTGAACTCATGCACAATGTGCTATTGATTTCAAACATAATTTTTGCTAAAACACCTCGAAATTGTTATAGAAGATATTCCAAATGGGTCAAAAATATTTAAAAGTGAATACAGAGTAAAGTAAAATATTACTTTTAGTTGTAATTAAAAAAAAATGTACTGTTTCAATGGTCATCTTGATGATATTCTTAGTACGAGTTCTCGTCGTCGATCAAAAGAACAGTTTCAACGTTTTATATTCGTAGAGCCACACTGGTTATATAAGAAAATTCATGAATAAAAATCATTAAGTCACAAATCATAAGTGTTGACGGAAATGTTTTTACTAAAAATAATAATGATAAAACTATAGATACAAATAATAAAACTTTTAAATCTCAATTTTGTAAAATGTTCACTAAGTAAAAATATATAAAACAACCGGAGTTGTTTCACTTCTATTTCTTATTAATATCAACTATGCAATATTTACTCTTTTATTTAGAAGCTATTTCATATCGCAACATAAAATTGAACATAAGTTATTATTTTAAAGTTTAAACCCACATTTACTGCGAACTCAGCACAAACGGAATATACATACTAAATTTTAAATAGATAAATAAAAGATCGTCTTCCGATCAAGACTACAATAAAAAAACAAATTCATCCCACTTCTTTGTAACAGTATCAAATCTTATCAACGATGCAGCTCGCTCTATTTCAGTCACTGTACACTACGATACGCGCATGAGCGACAACGTTTTTTTTCAAATCGTAACCCCGAGACCAGTCCGCAGGCCGCTGCCGACGCGGCCGCGCGCTGCCTATATCGATTGTGAATTCGCTGTAAAGTATAATAAACCAGTGAAGTGACGATGAGGAGGAACGTTAAGATCGGGTTCCTCATGGGAGCAGCCTGGATATTTGTTCTGTTCTATTACATGCAGACGGAACCACTCACTAAGGTAATGTTTTGGTCATTAGACAGCAGTGCGCATGATCCGGACTGCAGTGTTAAATAATGTTTTGTTATTATATTTATTACTTAAACAACGGTTAATAATTATTATTACTATATAGTTTATTTATAGAATTATTAAAATCAAATTGTGAAAAGTCAGAAAGGAATTACGACAAGTTACCATGGAAACGCTTTACAAGTTAAAAAATGAAAGAATATTTATATATAATCTTTAGTTTTTGGTTAAAGAAATAGTGAAACTGTTTTCATTCATTAAATTAAATAAATTTGAAATTCTTTTTAATTTTGTATTAATTTTAAAAATAATTTATTACAACGTTATATAATTTTATATAAAATGATTTAACGTTTATTTTCATTGATGACGGCCTCGTCTTTAAAATTTTCTTAAAACTTGCGTTGAATATATTTTTAATCTTATATACTTAATAACGTTAAATACAAAAAAAATGTTTCCGCTATCACAGGTTTAACTTTGACATGAAAAAATTACTAACAAAAAAACATATTATTTAGAGAAAGTAAAATTTTAAATGAATCAAATTAATTCCTAATAGTCATAATGATACTGAAAAAAAAAATCACAGCCTTTAAAAACTGATAATATGTTAAGTGTCAAGTTATAAATGAACATAGATATATAAAATTTATACGTTTTCTAGGATTTGAATGTTGAATTGATTAAATAGACATTTCTATCATTAATCAAAACCATTTATATGAAACATAAAATTTCATTTAATTGACAGTAGATGACAGATGTCAAAAGGTCGATTTGCAATGACAGCAATAGACTGTTATAATGACATTAACCTTTCCAGATAATTTTTAAGTTATGAATAACCAGGTCTAATATATACTGTGACATTACATTAATTTTTATAATATGTATTTATGTTTGACAGATGCATGATATTGGTATATATTTTTACAATAACTTATCTCGTTATAATTATTTTTTCTTATTAATTATATTTCTGAAACGAGGTTTGAACGGAAAGGATATATATTTCCATACGACTTAAATATAAACAATTTAGAGATTTCTTACCTGCCAGTAATTAATTAATTAAATGTAAAAACTATTGAATTGTGACAAGCGTCATCGGACGTAGGTGTTTAAATTGCATTAACATATAAATCGTCTTGTAATACCTTATGTCGATCAACTATTGTGCTGTCATAAAAAGATGCGAAAACAATTATAAAAGATAATACATAAAATATTTTAATATTTATCCTCATATAATCTAAAGTCCGTAATGTCCTTGACTCGAACTACTTAATACTTAAGTAAATGAAATAAACGAAACTAAACATTGAAGTCGTTATTTTCTTTCTTCGCTGTTCTTAGACATGTTCCGAATTGCCAGTATAATTAATTTCCCCCTCACATGGCGTCATCTCAGTATATTTTCTCGTATTTGTTGTGTAATATTTGCAACGCCATCTTTTTATCCGTAACGTGATTCAGTCATGCGATGTTTGCAACAGTTATAATTATGTGAATGTCACAATCAAATGCTGCAGATAAATGTTAAAGTGACATTACGTTTTTTTTTTAATTTTGCACAAATTTAAGCCAAAGATCATAAGTTGAAAGTCCAATATCGGTAATTTTCAATGAGTTTATTTAGTTTTAAGTTAAGAATTTATCAGCCCCTTGAATAAAATTAAACAAACATAGAGTTTAGCTGTATTTAGTTACCTTATTGAACATTATATCACTTAGTTCTACTAGACTAGACTAAAAAATACATATCTGTATGTATTCTACACTTGTCCGACTCTGCCTTTGCAAAAGTCGGTTACATAAACAAAACGTCTATAACTATCTCCGAGGTCCTATCCATCTTAATAAGAAATTTCTTTAAAATAGTTTCACCCATTCAGACGTGAAAACGTCACTGACAGTATTTTATATATATTGTAATATCTCTTGTTTTATTTAATAATTTCATCCGGCTGTCACTTTCAAATAATTGTCGGTATGTGACGTAATGCTTTTCAATAAATAAGACTCTAAATATAATATAAATTCTAAAACATGAATAAAAATATATTAATAATTAATTATAGAGTTAAGTTATGGAAGTAGTTTAACTTTTAAGACATTATTGAAATCGGATTTAGTTTTCAAACGCGATCACACACTTCAATCCAGGCAAAAACATAACTCTGCTTGTATGTTGACGCAGTCGGTATAAATTGTATAATGGTGCAGTGTAAAGTGTAATGAAAAAAGTTTTGAAGTTGAAGTACAACGATTGAAGTGTGAAGTTGAGTTGGAGCTATGTTTGTATGCTCGGCGAAACTTTTTTTGGATCGCAATATTTTTATTATTTCAAAAGTTATTCGAATAATTTTTATATTTAGAATTCATATATTATTAGTACCTTTAAAATTATAGTAAATTAAAAATAAATGTGTAATTGCCAACAACATCAACGCCTTCTATATTACGAATTACAAACGATTATACAAAAAGTGTCGTTTAAAACCTCTTTCGTGTTCAAATAGATTAAAAAATAGTAATTAATTACGTTTTTAATTCGATGTAATTGGTAGTATTTTTATATTTTTCTCTTATAATTGTTTTATTTCCGTGTAATCACAGACAAACCTGACAGCTGTCTTTAAGTGAATTTTTCGATTCCGTGTCAACTGGCGTTAATCACTGTCGTTACTCACACTCGATAGGTTACGCGTTAAGAATTTTATATTAAAATAAACTTATTTATTATTATTGCTTTATACATGGCTTTACCGGCGACTTTGTTTAAATGTTACTTAAGGTTGCTTTTATGAGATAATTTTATTGATATATCTAGTATTTATACTGGGCCACTGTATTTGAAATTTACCCCCGTGATTATATAAGGCTATTAAAGTCAAATAATGAGATCTAAGATTTTCGCGAGTATTCAAAAGTAATTAAAGTCAAATTTGATGGAAGATACTTACGAAGGAATCTAGTAATTAGAAAGATCTCAATATTATTGATCAACATCATCAGCAAACGAAGTCTGATTTATATTTTTCCATACATATAAATGTTTTTCATATATTGATCGATTATGACTACTCTTCGTTTAATATCGATTTCGAGAGCGAGTTCAACCAACAGATATGTTAAGATAAATAAGATATGTAAAGAATATTTTTCCAAAAATAATGATATAAATATAAATTTTTCGAACAAAAACTCTATTATTCGTCTTATATATAATACTAGAAGACTTTAACTATTAATGGCATTTTAATTTAAGTTATTATTCGGATACTATAAATTTTATATTGAACAATTATTTTATATTATTTAATATCTTTAAAAAAATATTATTTACATCCTATATTTTATAAATCCTATTGAATAAAGAGTGTTAATTTAAAAAAATGCTTTTTATTTTAAATATTTTATATATACTTATCTAATAGCTACAGGGTGTATTGTAACGTGAAACCGTTTGTTCATAGTGTTCTCGGTGCGATAATTTATAATAAAACTTCATTTCAACCGTTGAAAGTTATTTCAAAGATAATTTATATTAAATTTCATATAACCTAGTTTAATTTGTTTTCTTTAAAGTAATGTCAATAATATTATATATATATATCTCTTTAAAATTTCTATTATTTGTGAATTCTCTAATACATTTATCATGCTGATGCCATGACATATATTACTAGTTTACAATAACAGTTTATAGAACTTAATAGTATCCCTACTACGAGTATGCAGGAAACTAGACACAGTCAGTTATAAGTTTTTCATTCGTAAATCGTCGCACTATCGTATCGACGTGGGTATGTGAAACTATTTAGTTCGACTAGGCTAACTCGTGGTTAGGGTACGGAATGCTTTCGCTTCATTGGTGTCAAAGCAGTTTGAAGTAAAATTGATACAATTATTCAATATATATCAAAAAAGTATAAAAATAAAATAAAAGTTCGTATATATTATATTCGTCATACAGATTTTTTGTACGTAAAATTAAATTTCAAAAAAGTCCCACGTTCTTCTATTTAAAATCGAATATAATTAAGTATGCAGCTTCTGCTAAATTCAGTAATTAATATATTAGATCCAAGAATCTAGTTCATCGGAACTAATGCCGCGAGTTCACCGACTTTGTACGTAATCAAATATTTGTTTGTCCTTATCAAAGGCCTCGGATACTAGCTTACAAAGTTTACAGAGCCGTTATCATAGCACGCTACGGACAAGTCAAAGAATATTTTAACACGTTCTAAAACAATTCCACTTTCATATAAAAAACCAGCAATTTCACCCTAAGCATATTAATTCATCGCCAAACAAAGACAGATATATAGAAGCAAACAGATGTCCATGTAGGTAATGGGTGTGAAAGAGTACAGTATAGATGTAATGTTTCGTCTGTAATGTCACCCACGATCGATACAAGCTAGGGATGTTCACCCCCAGCTAAAATCGTATAAAATTATTTATTTAACTTCTAGGTCAATAATTTATTTCTTTCCACACATATTTTCTTCTTTACTTCTATACTCACATAGTTCACCTTATCTCTATAACTGGGTAATATTTTTTATTAAATTAACATACTAATAAAAATAACCTTAAATTTCTTATTAAAATATAAATGACGTGATTCCTTTTTTAAAACATTAATATTATTTATCTGCAACTTTTTATATTTTAAATCAACAGCTGTCCAAAAATTTATAGATAAGTAACGAGCTATGGTCATACTGTTTTGGGATTCTGTTATTTATTTATTTTATAAATAATATACATGTTTAGGATTTCAGTATAATACTTCTTTAGCACCCATTTTACTGAAGCAATCTTATAAAATTTTTGTTATATACATGACATATGGGATATTTAATAAACGGAGACGCGCTATGATTTTACAAGCACTGCGTTAAGAGCTATTCGCAAACGAAGTCACGGGATATAGCTAGTCCCCCTACAATTTTGGTATAACTGCGTAAAATTTATATTAATTTTATTAGAGACAATCCATCAAAGTGTCCACAACATTTTAATCGCATCGTATGCGGAATGCATCTCAAATAATACAGACCCATTGCACATAAATCAATCTGTGACTTGAATGTGAGATGAATTGCTTCTTGTTTGTACGACCGTATTTTATAAGATGAGATAATGATACAAATGTACCCAGAACGGCATATTTAATAATATATCGTTATACAGTTCGGACATTACAAAAAAATTAAATCAATCAAAGGTATTCATTCTACTGCAAAAAAAATGAAATTAAACAACTTAAACATGACAGTTTAAACAAAATGCTAACTTTTTGTGACATGTGACAGTTAAAAACCAATTGGGTTTTAAAAAGGCGGATGTACACGTGTATGAAATTAAAGTGGCAGAATACGTGCGACCGTTTTGAAATATTTAAATTCGACTTGAGAGACACGCAGATCCCTTTTTTTATCTTTCTTTATAAGTACTCGTATAATAAGGAATTTCATTTCTATAACGCAACTGAAGCCATATTTAAATGTACACACGCTTTAAGATAAAAAAATATATATTAATAAATGACATAATTAATATTAGATTGTGATAGATGATAGATTCGAGACGAAAAAGAAAAATCCATGTCAAATTCTTGCATACGACAATACTGTAATGTGATGTGGAACATTTGAAGGAAATTTAGCAAAAAACCTAATAAGGTTACAAGTATAAAAAACAAGTCGTATTGAAAAACTAAGGTTTATGATATTTAAGAAAAAAAATTAATCTTAATTTTTAAATGAAGTTCAAATTAACTCAAATTATAACATGACGAGTGATACGTACAAATATGAATGAATGAAAATATAACAAAAACGAGTAATAGTAATTTTATTTGATCTTATATAATGCAATTATCGCTTGACTTTCTAGACCACATTACTCAACTGGGCCCAGAGGCTAATCCGTTATCAGTACAGACATCTATTATATTATATAAAGCCTTCACAGTCTTACATATAATTAGATTTGAATGTTATGTAACTACATGACCAGTGACCAGTTCTATTTTAGATTATGTTTCTAAAGCAAATATTTTTTATCGTATTATTTCTTTGTATTAATTGTGAGAAAGAAAATTATCAAAATTTCTATAATGACTTCATCGTAGCCTTCAATGGACATTGTTTTATTGAAATTAGTAATATTTGCTTCTATCTGCTATCATAGTAAATTTAAATAATTAGGTATACATTTAATACAGGTAAGAACTTGTATCCGAGAGATTATCTACGATTATAATCTATGATTATTAATTATTACTCAAACTTAGCCATAAGGTGTATAGAGTGATTTAAATCAAGCGTTTCCGACATTAATGCATCGGTCTAAGAATTTGTCCAGCACATAGTGAAGAATACTAAGCGATAAGGATTATCACATATACAAATTCTGGACACGAACGAGAAAGTTAAAGTCTCGCATATTCCAAACGCGACCACTGGATTACATACAAAAAAAAATAATTTCAAACTCCGCTCTTATTAACATGGCGTTAAGGCTCACAAACTACACGTGATTCATAGGATGTTTAAACAGGATATGTTTTGGGAAAGTATAAATCTCATACGACACTTTAAAACACTTGGATTGCCGGATTTAAAATGTATTCAATGTAATACTGCCAAAAAAAAAAACCAACATAAGTGGCATACCTCAATGAATTCGATAAATAAAAAATTCGTGGATGCATTAACAGGCAATTAAACGATATCTCGACATCCATCGCATTAAACGGCTACCGTATGATTCTGTGCTGTATCCCGAGGTTGTAAATTTAATGCAAACCACAAAAATGTACCACAGACTGCGTTTACATTAAAGTTCGCTTAGCGGAATGATCAATGAAAATTATCAATACTTTGTTACATATGACATAACTCCCTCTCATGGGAACAATAGAAACGCAGTCTTACAGTTCTGTCGCATTTCCTTACGTCTACCCTTCATTGTATATAAAATTAAATAAAAATTAATATCCTTATATTTTATTAATATATAAATTAATAATAAAAAAATGCTTTAAACTTTTATTATAGGCACTAGTTATCTACACGTTTCAATAGAAACCAAATATATGTGTATATATATGTCATATTTTTTTATATTGCAATAAAATATGACTTCCATATAAACTAAGTTTTATACAAATTAATTCATATTTTAGATTTGATATACATATTTCATGGTCATGTGTAAACGCGCCCTTATACTGGTCCAGAAAAAGGAGGGAAAGTTATGTGATCGGAATTATCATGTGCGCGTAAAATAACCACCTTTATTATAAAATAATCTTGAAAGAAACATCAACTTACTTTGTTTTAAACAACAAGAAACGTGAGAGGTTGTTTTAAAACTCTTAAATTTTTATCTCCAAGTAAATTGACAATATTGAGCTTAAATTGTCTCCTATCAGTATTTTTAACTGTTCATTTGTGATACTTTATGCGTCTTATTTCTTGGCGTAGCTCAAAACATGGTGTACGAAGTTTCTTTATAAATGTTTTTCAGTATATTTTTCGTCTATTGTCATTTACTGGGTCGATGAACCTTAATATTCGCCTCGATCGAAGTGACGCTGCGAACGAAATGCGAAGAATAAATTGAAATGTCATTTTGTAGAAAAATAGAGGAGATATTTTTTTTAATGTCACTGTGAAACCATAAATACTAGAACAGACAAAAAATATCTATGATCTCAATTAAGTACTGGACTAACTCTGTCTATATCCAGATTTTTTATTCAATATAAAATTTCTACGTATCATTATTGGAATAAAATTATTGTTAGCAGCCTAGTTTTGCACTCGAGGAAGACTGAGTCACGTCGTTATAATCGTAATATTTTAATTTAGGTCATGCAATACATGTGCACTAAAAATAATTTAATATTATTGAAAACCCTCGGCAGCTACATCGTTTATTAACGTGTTACTCAGTTCATTGTTAAGGGAACAGCATGATCATCGAACTCGATAAGTAATGAGGCGTCTTGTAAAAATTCTAGTCATATCCTTGCTAATATATATTAAATTGTAAGAAATATAATGTGAATTATTCTCTAAATACAATAGAACATACGTTTTTCTTTCTTTTCTCATTATTTTATACATACATATTAAAGAAAAACATTACGTTAAAGATATGAAAAGAAAAAAGATACTTTCCTTTCCGTTCCCATTCAACGTCTATTTCAGTTATTTATGCAATGTTTTAAGTAAACTGTGAAAAATCTTTAATCATTTATAAATGAATAGAAAAAAACTGTCAGATTCTTTAATGTACCGTCAAATTGTGTCGGTTTTGTTGAATCTATTATCGAAACCGATCTCAGTTTTGATATTAAACAGAGCGGATAGTTTGAGTTACATTAATTAAATCTTTATTTATCTTTTACGTAATTTCATTCTTTCAGAGAGTAGACGATCAACGGAGGAATACGCTCAGCAACTAAAATTATTTTCCTTATATACTACAGAATATATTTACGGGTAAAAGTATTAATGGATGTAACTGAATATATTTTTTTTAAATATATCTGCGATTCTAAAAATAATATATGTACACCCTTATCATTACCAATACCTTCCCGGTGACGCTGTAAAAGCGTATAGGGCTAACAGCAACTTTAAAAAAACCAATATCTCAAGAAAAACCTTCTTTATTTAGTAAACATATGACCATGTACTTAATATGTAAAATATTCAACAAAAACAAAAACCTTATCCTCATAATAAATTAACAAAGCCTTATAGTATTTCATTTCATCCTGACCCTATATATATGTATATATCAGAAAAACGCTGTCTATGAACAAACGTAAAATAAAACAATATTGATAAAATAATTACGTTATTGTATCGTGTGTTTGTTTGTTTGTAACATACAAAGGAATTTTTGAATGGAGCATTGTGTGAAGTGCATATTATTATAGCATTTATTTTATTATTCTACAAAGATGATCCAAGAAAATTTTATGTAAATTGTAATATTTCTTTTAGAGCAAGTTTTTATGTATAACACAGAACCTTTTTTATTTGATGTTGGCGAATATAAGATTATGTAAAGGAATTTCATCGATATATTTAAATAATATGTCCGATCTGTAAAAAAATCGAGTTCCGAAGAATGTAGATGCAACAAGATGGCGGATTACCGAAACAGGAGTTCAATAATTATGTAACCGTCTTTAAACCATCCCCTTCACTGTGGCATTCACAGATAGTAACAATTAAATAAAAATTATATTATCTGTAAAGAAATATAACAAAAAAAAAAACAAAATAAATATATTTTTAACAATTTATTTAGTTGAATACCTTTTTTGGTGGGACTGTTGCGTGTTACATTTATTAGCGCCACTTAGATTGTCCGCGACGCAAATGGAAAAAGAAAGTTATCGTTCTTGATACCACAAAAAATACCATTTGGAGAGCATTACGCAATACGTTTAATAACAATGGAATTTCAAAATTATGCTTATCTTTATTATGATTTTTTATAAGAGGGACATTGTTGATATAGGTCCTAAAACAAACGATTTTAAACATATCGTTGCTAAGAACAGATAGTTTTGTAAATTGTCAGCCTATTTTATGCAAATCTAATAATCGCAGGGCAAGCCCTTTAAGGCATGCGACGGATAGAAATCAGCTGAACATGCCTTCAGGGAATGCGATAGAGAAAGTATTGTATCCAGCTTTCAATACAACCAAGAATTACTAGCTAGTAGAAGTTGTAGTACAAGAAGTATGCTTGCGATAAACTTACGCAAACAGCATCTCATATTGGATCTATAATTCAATACTAGATAAAGTCTAAATTAATTCATTACTTTAACTTCAATAGTAGAATGAAAATGTCATTATGTTTGACGTTTAATGATAGGCACACATTGAGGAATTCCTTTTTTTTTTCTCAACTCATCCTCATGAAAAGCTAAGATCTTAAACCATTCTGCCTGACGTTGATAAATCTTCACGAATTGATTATATGTACATATTTGTAGGTCCAAGTCAAAATAGTATGTGTAATGTTAATTACAACTAATTTAATTAATTTTCTATATAGACAATACCTTTGTGCCCTTCTTCTCTATATTTATGTGTTAAATTCCACGTTTCTCCTTACGCTCATTTTTTTTAAACGGATACAAAGTTTTCTCTTTACGTCAGTTGAGGTTGTTCAGGTTGTCAGTTGTCTGTATGTGGCGCCGTATGTTGAAAGTAATAGATTTTACTCCTAGATTCTATTTAGGTTTGGAATAAAAACGTTGAGGTTGTCGTAAGTCGATATGACAACTAAAACTAATGGGTAGTTATTATAAATATTAAAATAAAAGATGTCATGTAACACGTTTGTTAATTAGCACCGTTTGAAAGAGAGTAATGAAGTGTTTATTTGTTAAAAGTAGTCATAGCTTTTGTTGTATTTGCTATATAACGTTATAAATGCGAAAGTTCGTGAGGATGTGTGGCTGTATGTTTGTAGGTCTTTCTCGCAAAAGCTACGTCACGAGTTTCGTATAACTTTACTATACTGTAGATCAGATATCAGAATAAGTTTAATAATATTTCTGCTGAATTCCTTAGTAGTTTTTTTCTTAAATGACACTATCCTTTCGCTCTCCTAACTAACGTTCTAACACGTTACGCATGTCTCTATGAACCCCATTAATTATTTAATGCGACCGAAGTCGCCGGCATCAACTTGTTACAATATTGAATGCTCATTATTAAATACTAGCTATGCCCGCGACTTCGTCCGCGTGAAATAGTTATTTTCGGCATCATATTTATTTTTGCAAAAAACCTACTCGGTTTTATAAATAATTTTCTGTTATTATTTTAGACAATTTAGTTTATTTATTTATTTTAAGTTTTTAAATAACATAATTATTTAAAGTACTTCTGTGTAAATAATATTTTTAGTTTTATTTTCTTGTGGCAGAAGAACATATTGGTTTTCTCCGCAACCTGATCTTGACAACGCGACATATAGTTGGCCGTGTGAAAAGCAGTCTTGGCGTAAATCAATTCCTACGTGTTTAAATGTTTGCCCCTGTGATTTATTAATTGTAACGGCGAAAGATAGCTTTACGGGAAATTGAATTCTTTTAAAATTAAAAGGTAAATCATTTGGTATCATTGGGATGCGAGGTATAAGCACTGTTTGACCAACTGCTGAACCAGTCAAAACTATAGCAACGATCACGTTATTGCGAAGAAATTTGATTTGAAGTCGGGTCCCGTTACATAAATTTGGTGGTTTAAGATTTCTGAGTAAAATTATTGGGGCACCTATTTTTAACTTGAGGGAATATGGGGGAAGACCACTGGGGTTCAAAGAATTAAGAAACTCCTGTGGGTAATGGACCGCATCTTCCTGATCCATTACATTATCAATAGATGTGTAGGTAACTATGTCTCCTGGAAGTTTACTTAAAATTAAATCATTAATTTCGTCTACGCTACTGTTTCTCGCCGCCAATATTGCCCTTTGACACATCCATTGATGATCTTTATTTTCTATTTCGCTGATGTCGGGGTAAACTTTCGAAATTAAGCCCTCAATGTTACTCACTCTTTCTCCTAAATCACGATCAATTTCAATTCTATTTTCAAAATGAGGTACTTTCCCGTCTCCTATTAAAAGTTTTAAGAAATGCTTTGATGATGGATGTGAGCCTGATATCAGTTCTTTTAAAACTGTAGTTGGTTCCGGAATTATTGGTATATTTACTTTGCCACCACTACAACACAGTCCAGGAGTTTCAGTCGCCCATTTTTTTGCTTGGCATAAGTTGCATATTTTATTCATTCTGCCAATATCAATATCATTTAGCTCAGTATAGTCAAGTGTACAATCATAAGCAAACGCAGCATTTAATAAATTATGTTGCCTGCGAGTTCTATTTCTTGCTGATCGTGCATTTTGCTGTGCTAATCGATGGGATCTTTCAGTGCTCGATTCCCGATCGCGGTTAGCCAAAGTGCGGGAATTCTGTGAGGCTAAACGTTGAAAACGTTCAGCGCTTGATTCCCGTTGTCGGTTTGCCAAAGTTCGAGAACTCTGTGAGGCTAAACGTTGAGAACGTTCAGCGCTTGATTCCCGTTGTCGGTTTGCCAAAGTTCGAGAACTCTGTGAAGCTAAACGTTGAGAACGTTCAGCGCTTGATTCCCGTTGTCGGTTTGCCAAAGTTCGAGAACTCTGTGAGGCTAAACGTTGAGAACGTTCAGCGCTTGATTCCCGTTGTCGGTTTGCCAAAGTTCGAGAACTCTGTGAAGCTAAACGTTGAGAACGTTCAGCGCTTGATTCCCGTTGTCGGTTTGCCGAAGTTCGGAAATTTTGTGAGGCTAGACGCTGCGACCGTTCAATAATCGATTCATTAGCACGGTTTTGTTCACTGATTTCTCGTTGAGTAGCCAACCTATGCATATTTTCATCCTCTGTTTCATTGCTGCGCAAAACTCGCAGCCGCTTTGCAGTAGCAGTCTGCCGAGAAAGCTGAGATCTTTTTCTAGGCATTATAATGACGAAAAAAGAACCTAAGATATGAAAAATTAACCAACCGTAACTCGTAATCAAGAAAAAAATAAACGTATGGTAAATAATTAGGAACCTAATTATTTTTACCTGTATTTGGTACTTACGTAAATCGGATAAAATATATGTCAAAAGAATAACCGTTAAACGATAAATGTATGCTTAAACTAAAACCTAACCTAATAAGAATATTTATGTGGATAACACCTATTTTCAAGTATTATATACAACAAAACAAAAAAGTTATAATATTGCTAAAATATTAGAAACAATACTATCCTTATAACAAAAAATATTTACTATAAAGAAAACTATGACACCTACTTACTACATCAAAATTAAAAAAAATGTTGATAATTGTGAAATTATTAGAAGCAAAATATTATCCTTAAAACAAAATGAAATAGTATTTAAAAAGTATTATTACACGACGATATTATTCCGCAAAAACAAATAACGCTGCATACAACCGTTCAGAAGGGAGCCGACCGCGCGTCTGGGCCGCGCGGCATGGTACCTCGTAGAGCTACACCCCCTCCCGCTCCCTCCGCGTAGCTCGCAAGCAACGACGCCTCTCCTATGTTTTGCACTTCATGCGGCGCGCGGGTGAACTTTATATCGGTGTTATTTTAAAATTGTAATATCTTCTAAGATATTCATTGAAATTAAGTGATGTCAAAGACAATTTTGTTCACAGTTAAATAATCTTAATCAACAACACATTTATTTGGATAAAGATTTGTATTATTACGTTGATACAATAATGCATTAATTTCGACCAAATTTTATTACTATAAAAACGGCTCTAGTGTGTTAATCTTAAAAGATAGATATATACTGTCGTGGACATTTTTTTAGATCATTTCAAGAGGAATAATTCTTTCATACATATATTTTTGGTATCTTGAATCGTTTTCGCAACGCATGCAACGAAAGCCCTCAAGAATGAATAATTTACCCCGTTTTTTCCACATTTTCCATTATTTCTTCGCTCCTAATAGTGGCAGCGTGATGTTATATAGCCTAAAGCCTTCGTCGATAAATGGTCTATCCAACACAAAAAAAATAATTCAATTCTAACCAGTAGTTCCTGAGATTAGCGCGTTCAAACAAACAAACAAACAAACAAACAAACAAACTCTTCAGCTTTATAATAATAGTATAGATTATTATATCATTGGAGCAAATTTTTGATTAAATGAAAAGTGTTATAAAGCCTTATAAACATACTACACAGAACCAAGACGCTAATTTAATTTCCATACTTACACGTGTTTCTTCTCATTTTACAATCCCATTATGATGTCTCAATGATTTCATATACATTTTTATTCAAATGAAAACAAATCATCTATAAAAAAGTTCTCAGCCGTGGGAGAGCTCACCTTGCTATCACTGGAAACTAGAACACGCCATAACATTACGAGGTACTTTCTGTTATCCAGAAACACGACCTTATTTATATGTGTATAAAGAATACTGTTACTTACGTTATTTATAAACAAACTGCCAAACCTATTCGACTCTTTATCCGGCAATTAGGCATACTCGTAATTGACTGCGAGGGACTTTCGCTTGATTTCACATGTAATTAAAAGTTTGAACATCCTGTATATATTATGAATTTAGTTTAAAATGTTTTGCGATCCGTCGTTTAATTTATTTTTCTTGACAGAAAAATCCGAGTGGCCTAGGCTTAGGTTATATATAGACATAGAATATCAAACTTGTTTTTCTATAACGTATTCAGAGTTTTGAAGCGTGCTGTATTTCGAGGGCCAGGTCAATATTTTTATATATGTATACTGTAGTGTTTCTTTATCCGTAATACCTATATTGCAGTCGTACCCTCAGAAAAGAACATACCTTTCTCAATTATGTTTGATACTTTGTACTGATTTTCATGTTTTTTATTATATTTAAGAACAACTGCTGAAAATTCTGTGACATATGTTTAAATTATAATTTTAAAAAATGACATACTGTATGCGAGTTTCATATAAATTAACATCTGTTAACTGCTATGTGTGATTGTTCTTGTAAGTGACCGGTGTCTATGTTCTCAGATTAACAAGGAGTTGAAATTCAATCAGCCTTGACTACGTTTCAATTAGTTCAGCAGCGAGAGGTTAGAACTCCTGCGACGTTTACAGCCTTTTCAATCCAATTATACACGTTCTAGTTAACCATTTGTTAGTTGAAATGGATGAAATTGCTCAATATCTTATTCAACTAAGTTTGTTAAGACAATCGTACCAGTACTTATTCTCACGCGTTTTAAAGTTTCTGTGTTACGTAACTTTACTTTTTTCTCGATTGTATCTTTATTTTATTTGTAGAAAGTATCAAAATGGCTGTGTGAATTTTAATCAGATTCAAATATGTTATATGTAAACATGTATTTAAAAAAAAATATTCATAATTTTATTTTATTCGTGGTCATTATTATAGAAAGATTTTCATATTAATGTTTATAAAATATTATAATGTACACAAAACAATTACAGGTAAAAAAAATATTTTCTTAGCTCAATTATACTTATAAGAAAGAAATACAGTTTATTTTTTATTTTCATTAAAATTTTATTAAAGTGTTTTTATTACATAAGTAATAGAGAAAACTGTTTTTATATAAAAAAAATAAAAAAAAACTCTTTGCATAACACACTAATTACTATTTATTTAAATATGTGCGAGATATATTCTTTAATGTTATTCATCAGCTTGTTACTTTACGCTTTTATAATAAAAATAACAATAAGCATTATGAAATGATCGCAACTAGTGTTGTAGCTAACGATATGTTACCGGTCTAGTGATGTAACAACCATGGGACTTTCATTCTGATGTTACTGACCTAGGCTCCGTTACTCTAGGTTAATAGCAAATCCACTGGATGTGTTCTGTAAATTATAATCTCAATATTCCTTAACAAATAATAATTAGAATCATAAATGAATTAAATATTTTTCAATAGAAACAATTTTTATATGAAGGTAAAGCTAAAATATTGTAATATAATTTCAGTTGCTTTAAATTTGTGGCCAAATATATAATGATATATTATAACCAATCTTTATATTATATACTTAGCTTACAAAATCTTGTATGACCTTGTTCTTGACCTTGACGGCCTTAAACAGCTGCTGAAATATTGATAAATATTGTCCTTAGTACCAGAATAAAATCACACAAAACCGTGTTCATATCAGTATTGTAGTTTTGGAGATAAACACAAACAATAGAAACTTAAGTTTAATGCAAATCATTCCTTGAAATAAATTACATAAAAATGTCCATAAAATCGTTGCATTCTCAATAACTGTCGCTTCCAGGAACTTTTCAAGCTCTACCTTCGTTTTATGTTCCGCGTTGTTAATATTTCGCTAAAAATAAAAGACAAACATTTAAAAGTGAGAGAAAATACGTTTTGTTTCTTAAATTATGTTTTTTTTATATAGTTATCATATATATGTATGTTTATATAACATTTATATAATATATGTTATTAAAAAAAATTCGCGAAGAGAAAATCACAGTAAATTACAGTTTTTACAATACTTGACACATCCAAATGGGTAAAGAACAATAATAAGCCTGCCGGAACTAATGAGGCCCATCTATGATATACGCAAGAAAAAACTTTACAGACCATAAAACCTTCAAAGCATCAGGTTTACCAACCACTTAAATGACTGCAAACAGAACAGGTAGTTTTGTACACTGTGACATTTTTCATTATTACCATGTGTTGCCAGTCAATTAACGTCGAATAACCTTAGTGCTAGTTTTACGCTTCAGAGACTATAGTAACTTCCGTATTTGGTAAATATTATGAAGCATTTCAAGTTAACAAGGTAGTAGTCCCCAGGATAAAATTCGTTTATTTTTTTTAAACGATGGCTTCATTCACACTGGACTCCTGGAATATTTTGCCTATGTCAAATTTTTTATTTATTGTTTGAACTATAATCTTGAGTACTGTGTGGAGAAAACGAAATTTCGCTTAAAAAATTTACTTCATTGTTCCTGATAAATGTCAAATTTTGACAGATAGAAACTAATGCTTTACCCAGCTCCAGCTGTTCTCCCAAATTTAATACGCACAAACTTTCCATAAATCAATGTATATAATATATAATAATTTCCTATAAACATTTCTAGGTTCAATAACACCTATTACGAAACGTCTATAAACAACAAATACAGCTTTTGCTATACAATATCCAGGTCAGTGAAGTGTTCATGACTATTAAGATACATTTTACAACTTGAATTACAAAATCGTTGCATTACTGCAAAGCTGGCATACAAAGTTTTACATTTAAGGTCTTATAAAACGAACGTAACCTCTTAATTCAATTTTAATGGTCGATTCGTTAAGCAATTTCTAAAATCACGATCTCAAACGTGTATTGATTGAATATGTTTTTTTAAAATTCTCGATGTAATTATGATTGTAAATAAAAAAAATTACCACTTTCACTTCACCTATCAACAGTAGTGAAGATCGGGTTTAGTATAAAATATGACATTCAATATAACGATAATAGATTATATATGTTATGGAGTTGCCAGCAATAAAAAATCAAATAATTTTTAATTGTTGCCACATAGTCATTATAATATATATATATATGTATTTAAAATAAATCACTTGAAGCCATACATCAAATCGTATAGACAGTTATATTTTATATGTATTAATACACAGCGTTATTGATTACACGAGACTATTTCCGCCGGTAGAAATAAAGCCTTAATATTCGTCCTTTAAGCAAACTTTATTTCCTCACAAGCCTGAACTACGTCAGAGTAAATTTTATTATAAGCATTTAAAGCGAATTAAACAGTCGAATGGTTTATCGATAAAATAGCTTCGTGACTAGAAAAGCGGCAGGAACTTTCGAAACTCGTTTACAAACAGTACCCTTAAATTGTTCACAATTCCTAAGCTGTACAACGGACATGATATAAAAAAAAGATTTATATCATTGTTTGTATTTATGATTCACGTTAAAACTACTGAATTATTTATTAGGAACAGCTAAGTAGTGCTTTAATTGAGCTCAAATACACAACTGAATTCATTTTAACCGAACTAGACTGGAAGTAATAATTTAAAATAAAGAAAATGAAAAAAAAAAATTCTATTGATTGCGTTATAATAATAATATTATGTACATCGGGAAAGTCCTTGTCAAATTATATGACATCTTTATTATATAAATATGTATCCGCGGGGAGTTACAGTATCAAAATTAAATGACTTGTACGAAGACGTCCTTATCCCGAGGGAAGACAGAAATAAACCAGTGGCAGCAAGTGAATTGGAAGATATAGATGCCATTTTATATTCTGCGATGCAGCGGATCTAATGATGTTATTAAAATTATATATCTATTTGGAACTTATTTTTCTCAATTTATTTCGTCCCAGCTAGCGTCCGCGACTTTGCCCTGAACTAAACATAAGCCTAAAATTAACAAAGAAATAGTAGAATTGATGTCTTCATTACATTTGGAGTTGGTTAAAAGATAATCAAGCTGCAGTCAAGTCCTTATACCATTATCTATCTGTGAGTGAAAGCCCCATCAAAATCGCTGCAGCGGTAATGAAGATTAGGCAGAAAAAACAAACCGAGAAAAATAATATAAAAAACGCTCTTTACGTTACTTTAGTAAAATCTGTAAGTCAATGAATAATTTATTAAAAATCTGTTAATTTGAAACTACAAGTTACAACACTAATATTTTATTAAATACCATCTTAATAGCCTAGAACTTATAGTTTTTTTTCTGAATTAAATGTTCCTTAAACTTTTTCAAGCCCTTTAAATGGTACATAATGTTCGGGACGACCAAATATACATGAATAACGGACAAACTAACTCAGCTTTCTGTTGTAACTAATAGAATTAACACGGAATTGTCAAATTCGGTTAAATTTTTAATGCCGGATAACCTCCTAAGTGTGTTACCGCGGTCATTATTACCTCATCACGCCATGACAGCGCAATCACTTCAGAAATGCCAAAGTGTATCATCAATCCGCCCGTCATTTGTAACCCAATTGAGCATGGCCGGTCAGCCGGTCAACAATATAATGCATAGAGAAATTAATAGTGAAACCTTTTTTTTAAAACATATGCTTTCTCCTTTTCAATTGTTTTTTTTTTTAATAAATCGAAATTAACAGCGGATTTCTTTATACTATTTTATGTTCTAAATTAAAAAGGTCTGATCTCTTGACGGTTCATTAAATAAAAATGCACTTAAAGTGCTTACGTAAAGCGCTTTACTGCTTAAATATTTATGATTGTGAGACGACCTTGACATAACAGCAGTCAACTCACACTTTCGGCTCTTGAATAACCTTGCAGTACAATTCTTTAAAAAATTCAGAGCTAATATTTCAACGGTATCTTTGTATGTTGTAGGTATATTTATTTAGTCCTAACCTTTTCTGTGTTAGCAATGGTTCTTAGTAATAAAATATAAGACTTAGTTTGCTAGCTCATCGTAATTTTTAGAATAGACAAATCATATCATAAGGCAGTGGGGTAGTATGTATAATTACATATGTCTCGTTCCACAAAACATCGGAACTAAGGTTCGGTAAACGCTTCCATTAAATTTGTTTCATAATTTTTAATCCAAACGAATCATTTTCCTACACAAAGCAACAGTACAGATATATTATCGATAAAATCACTTTCGAATACAGCGGGTTTCGTCTGAATATGCAAAAGGAGAAACATGTTAATATATATCTGTGTTATAATTTATAATAAGCCATATAGAAACTATACGTAATAGTCATAGTCCTTATTTGGAAATAATATAAAGACTAAGTATTAGAGACGTTAATATTTCACACCCTTTATATTATATAATACAACTATAGTAGTGTGTACTAAGTACAGTTAACATTCAAATAAATCACCATAAAGTTCTTACCAACAATGCCAAAAGTTTATCTGGAACAAACAGAAAGACAGATAAGGAAATTCAGCAATGTACTGTTACCGTAGTCAAGGCTCGACAATATATAATTATATTTATAACACATAAGACATTTAATTAAATCAATTCGTAAAGATATTTCTCACATATTATTTTAAATAAAAAAAATAATCATCTTCGTAGAAAAACGGTGTAAACATTTAAATTATCAATCAATTACTTAAGTAGAACCAGCTGGGATTCATTTCGTCTTAGACAGCTTCAGATTAAACAAAAAACATTAAATCAGAACGAAATATTGTTCTAGAAGTGTTTACGTTAAAATAACTTGTTATTGTTTAAAAAACGCCATATGGTAGTGATCTGGACGAATACACAAAGAAAAATAATACTCGTGTTATCAAAACGAATTACGATATCTTTGTTGAAACTAAGTTTCAAACATACTGTCCTTTTTTTAATTATTTTATATCCACACTATCCCGTTTCGGTACCTACAGCAACTGTCATCACGCAAGCGAGACGGGATCATCTCTTCGGTAATAACAAACGCTTAGGAAATAAAAAAAAAATTGTTTCATTTATTTATTTATTTATGTACAAAGAGTAGAAATAGTTACAAAATTAATTACAAAAGAAAAGTGACGTACAAAGGATAACTTATCTCTTAAAAGAGATCTCTTCCAGAAACCCTAAAGTTTATTTAAATATGTAGACGCGAAAATCTTGATTATCGCTAAAATCTTTGTCGATTTCTTTTGACATATGGATAATGGTTTTACTATAAATACGATATAAGGAATAAAAATCTATCCTATTCTTAAATATTTACGAGTGATTCATCGTTTTTCTATAACGTCATTAGAAATTGCTTTTCTAATACTATAAAATAATAAAGAAAAAATTATAGTAGAAATAAAAACAAAAGTGCTGATTAATAAATTTTAATAAAAAAGCGAATGTATGTAGTTAAGGTAATTTGGTTATTATTATGGAATATCGTTAGTAAGTGTTACACCGTATTAAGTTAAATAATTAAACATAAATTGACCTCTCGTTGAAGGGGTTACAGACTAGTTGAAAATAAAAGTAACAGTCAATTAAGATCCACTAGTCGGCAATAATTTTTAACTGGTAATCTCGTTACCGTTACCTCAATTACTACGCTTATTAGGAGTACACCGTTTACCTAAACACGGATAGTACCGACGTTATATCCACCGATAAACGATATGAACACAACAAGTAACCTCAATAAATTTCCTAACATTTTGTATAAGGAACGCGAAACTCTTTGTGTGTAGTGTGACGATGTAAACTTCAGTTAATCGTACAAAAATAGTTGTATCACAGATAATAATTGATTTAATAAGAACCAAATCGCGTGACGAACTACTATCCAACACCAGTAGTAAGGTCTAAACATCAACGGATGTCCATCACGCTGTCAGTTTTTTCATCACTTCCTATAATCACTCTGACAGCATATTATCCGAAGGTCTATAGAAAGTATCGACAGTGCATCTGTTTCACTGCTCTCTACCCATATTATACAAAAAATACCTAATTACGAATACATCCACAAGTGCAATGACCTAATTAGCAAAAAATCCTCTGTATAAGTTATCATCGATATAAAATAATCATTTATAAGACATGTTCATAAACATAGATAATATTCAAAACGAATACATTTAAACCGTCAGCCTCGAGTTTATACGCAAACCACGAGTAAAATCTACACGGCATCATGAACATTGGTTTTTAAGCCAATCGTAAAGTTACATATAAACAGTACAGGCAGTATAAATTGTACACTATGTAAGATAAACGCTGTATAATAGATGTAGCCTTCACGTTTACAACGTCCATTGTTACATAAATCTATATATTACAATACATATATTATTAATCGTTACAAAATCTATGAATTAAAGTGAACCGCATGAACAATGACACAGCCGTGGATGAGGACGAAGCCACGCGATAATTTTATGCTTATAGTTGTACTGTGTGCATAACACAAGTACGCAAATCACATCACACGTCGCGTTTCCCGTTTAACATTCAATAACCAACGTTAATATTAGTATATAATATGGGAAGATTTATGAATGAGACACTATTACGTCTGTCCGTACGTAGATGATGCAAAATAACGTTAAGAATACAGTATGTTTACTACAAGTTTTGAACCGTTTCTACCTAAATACAAATGTTCCATACAAACTCATGTGTAAAGTTTTAGGAATAACAAACTGCAAACTGCATGTATTTAGTTTGACTACGCAAACTATTGTTAAGAATATTTCGCTCATTGAATTCGCCCTTTCTCTATCGTGGGAAAATACTTCATACAATCCAATACTTCTATTTTAATTTCACTTTAATAGTAATTTATATTGTAATACTTATTTTATATATGATTTTAAAAGACCACATATGCATTCAAATGTTAGATCAGAACATATTGTGTATTTTTTTCAAGGACATACCTCTTATAACACCGTCTATCTATTGTTTATAAACTCATTAGGCGTTTTATACGAGAATAACTTTCACTATATGAGTTTCTAAACATATAATGATATAACTTTATTATGATAGAACAAACTAGTTCAACTTGTCAAATTTAATAATATTGGTACATAGAATAAGTCCTATACATTATCACTTAAAATTATCTTAAATTAATTGTGTAATGTGAAGCCTAAATGCATAAATTTGTATTTATTTATATATAAATAAAATACTACACATTATTATTAAGCGTGAAAAGGTTTTATAATAACACCAATGGTATTTGTCACACTGAGTTAAATATTAATATAAAGGGGGTAGGAGTTAAATTCATTCGTTACATCACGTGTTAAAATCATATAACATACAAAATTGGTTTATAATTTATTATAATTGGAGACAATGTATTTCAAATAGTAATTAACACAAAAGTCGGTTTTTCAAAGTTCTCTTTTTTTATCAATGCAGTAGTAAAAAATATGTAATTCATTATCATTATTATTTTATGAATAAAATTTATATTTTTCGGACTATTTATGAGACCAACTGACACACATCGATATGTCGCCTGCCCGTGATCACGCTTGCTGCAAAGTTACCGTAACGTCGGTATTGTGTAGTTCCTTAAAATAATAAAATACGCGTAGCATAATCCGAAAAATATTAGTTTTATTTATATTTAAACGGATACTCGCGATAGTCTTACATCTCGTTTTTGTTTAATGAATTCTTAACAAAAAAATATTGATGACATAAATCAAGAAATGAGGCAAACCTTCCATGAATATCTTGTTTGAATAGAATTTAAAATCGAAAGGAAAAATTTTATTGGTATATCAATATATTGTGTCATAAGATACGTTAAACTGGTTATTTTATATCTCATAGGTTAAATTATTTGTATGGTATAAGTTTCATCTCAAGGTCAGTTACGCATTAATATTTCGTTTATTTTTATCTAGTTTTATATTTAATATGATTCTTGTATTTAGAAGTAAGATATTACAGTATTATAATGTTTAATTTTCTCTTCACATGTCGAGGTTTTGTTTTTTAACTCAATAGATGACGTTAGTTTCTACGCGATACTTTTTTATCAAAAACCATTTATGAGGAGTTTTACAATAATAATAATAATAATACTACATACTACAATAATAATAATAATAATAATACTACTGATCCAGAGGGTGTCCTACTAAGTATTTTTCCGATATTTAGCCTTGGGCATACGGGTACGCGACCCCGGATCCTCGAGCCACCACTTTCATACCTCTATCCTCAGTCCATGAAGGTGGTGTCCTGTACCTCCCCTCATTCCCCTTCCTAACCTCTTTCCCCCCTTCTCTCTCTTTTCCTTTCCTGGTTTTACCCGTAAAACGGGGTTTTGGAGGTCAGACGGCAGTCGCTCCGTTAAAACCACTCCCGCCACTCTTATGGTTGCAAAAGATTATGGACTGGGTACGGCTAGGGCGTCGCCGATAAACGACGCGCAGGCACATCGCCCTACACCTGCGATAAGTGGGCAAGGGCTACCGTGTCAAGTACGGGCACGGCTAAAGACGTTAGTACCCCAAAGGAAACTCCGCTTTGCAACGTGGAATATTGGCTCTCTAACCGGACGATGCAGAGAACTCGCAGATGTACTCATGAGACGTCGGGTCCAGTGCGCGTTCCTCCAGGAAACTCGCTGGAAGGGCAATAAGTCTCGGAACATCGGACAGGGTTACCGGCTAATATACACTGGGTCGCCTTCAGGTAAAGCTGGTGTAGCGGTAGTGCTATCTGAAGAGCTTCGGAATGGTCTTCTTGAAGTTGATCGTCGCTGCGACCGCCTGATGCGGGTGCGGGTACTGATCGAGGGAGTGATTACTAACTTGATCAGTGCTTATACTCCTCAGGCTGGATGTAGCGGGTCCGAAAAAGAGTCATTCTGGGAGCAATTTGAAGAGGTTCTACGTGCTATACCAGCTGCTGAAGTAATCATAGTTGGGGGGGACTTAAATGGCCACGTAGGTAGGGCTGCGGAAACGTTTGATCGTGTACACGGTGGTTTTGGTTATGGTCGCCGCAATGCAGAGGGAGAAAATATTCTCAGAACCTGTATTGCGTCTGACTTAGCCGTCGTGAACACGTTCTTCCAAAAGACTCCACAGCACCTTATCACGTATAAGAGCGGGTCCCACTCAACCCAAATAGATTATCTGCTGACCAGACGGTGTCATATGGGCAAGGTTACTAACTGTAAAGTCATTCCTGGTGAAAGCCTGACGGCCCAACATCGACTTCTTGTCATGGACTATGTCGTTACCCCGAAAAAGAAAGTGGCCGAGAAACGTAAGCCTCGTATCAGGTGGTGGTTGCTGAATGGAACGATGCAGACCAGCTTTCGGGCAGAGGTTGAGAGTCAAAATCTGTCGACTAATACCGAAACTGCTCAGGAAGTTTGGGATCGAGCCCAGTCAGCAATTATCACAGCAGGTAAACGAGTTCTAGGCCTTTCTAAGGGAGGACGGGTCATTGACAAGGAGACATGGTGGTGGAATGACGTAGTGCAGGAGGTGATTCGTGAAAAGAAGACTGCCTTTAAGAAGTGGCAGCAATCAAACTCTCCTGAAGACAGACTAGAGTACATAGCAGCAAAACGTGCCAGTAAAAGGGCTGTTGCCAGAGCCCGCAGTGATAGGTTATCACCATTATATGATACACTTGAAACTGCGGAGGGGCAGAAGCTCATTTACAAATTGGCACGAGCTCGGGATAAGGCGACGCAAGATATCGCAAAATGTCTTAGCGTCAGAGATTCCCAAGGCACGTTGCTGTGTAATCATGCCTCTGTGAAGGAGAGATGGAGATGCTACTTCAAGGAGTTGCTAAATACTCAGCACCCGTGCAGTCTTCCAACCGAAATACCTCCTAATCTTGGACTTATTGCCCCGATAACACCTGACGAAACTCGGAATTGTCTTCGACGCATGAAGAATCGGAAAGCGGTGGGACCTGACGATATTCCGATCGAGGCGTGGAAATCATTGGGCTCTCTTGGTGTGCTCATACTGACGGACCTTTTTAACCGCGTCTTGAACACTGGGACTATGCCACATCAGTGGCGTTATAGTTACATTACCCCTATATACAAAGGCAGGGGCAGTGTTCAAGATTGTGGTAGTTATAGGGGCGTTAAGATCATGAGTCACACCATGAAGCTCTTTGAGCGTATGATCGACCTCAGGCTCCGCCGAGAGTGTACTGTCTCGGAATGTCAATATGGATTTCAGCCAGGATCGGGCACCTTGGACGCCATCTTTGCCATCAGAACTCTGATGGAGGCATACAGGGAAAAAAGGAGAGCTCTGCATGTGGCATTCCTAGATCTGCAGAAGGCCTTTGACTGCGTGCCTCGTCAATGTATCTGGTGGGCATTGCGATTCAAAGGGATCCCTGAGGCCTATATTGATATCATCAGAGACATGTACCGCGATTCCGTTTCAATGGTTAGGACTGCTGTTGGCGATACAAAACCCTTTCCGATCTCAGTAGGGGTTCACCAAGGCTCGGCTCTTAGCCCCTTCTTGTTCAATATAGTGCTGGACACTGTCTCGGCTAACATCCAGGACCAGCCTCCATGGCTGATGATGTATGCCGATGACATAGCGCTCATTGATGAGAGCAGGTTGACGCTAGAGCGAAGAGTGAACCTCTGGAAGGGTACGCTTGAGAACGGTGGTCTTAAACTAAATGTGACGAAGACCGAGTACATGGCTTGCGGAAGCCCGGACTCTTGCACTATCCATATAGGTCCTGAACCAGCCGTTAAGTCGGAAAAGTTCAGGTACCTTGGATCTATTCTACATGAGTCCGGAGGCATCGATCACGATGTCCAAGCCCGTATCAGCGCTGCTTGGGCGAAATGGCGTGAGGTCACAGGTGTGGTCTGCGATCGCAGAATACCTACCAAGCTCAAGGGAATAATATACAAGAGCATAATCCGACCGGTTCTCTTATATGGAAGCGAATGTTGGCCAACACTGTCCAGGCACACTCAAGAGCTTCACGTCACGGAGATGAAGATGCTGAGGTGGATGTGTGGCGTAACGCGGGCTGACCGTATACGTAACACATTTATCCGAGGTAGTCTTGGAGTCCGTGACGTAGCGGATAAGCTTCAAGAGAGTCGCCTGAGATGGTATGGCCACGTTGCACGCCGGCCTGAGAATTACGTCGGAAAAATTTGCCTTGATATGTCGGTCCCTGGAGCAAGACCCCCAGGACGCCCAAGAAAGCGATGGCTGGACACCGTGAAGCAGGATATGAGAGCCAATGGACTTACCACCGCGGATGCTAAAGACCGTGCAAAGTGGAGGAGTTTGAGCAGGAAGGCAGACCCTGGCTAATGCTGGGATAATTGCCAGGAAGAAGAAGAAGAATAATAATAATACTACAGTTGATTCATTTTAGTCAAAGATTGTATTTGAGTTTAAAAATTTACGAAAAAAAATGTACGAATCTGAATATGTTAATGGAATGATTTAAATTTTAACAAATATCACGTAATAAATCAATTATCAACCATCAGTTTTCAATGTTATTAACGATGCTGCAAGAATTCTCGAGCAATAAATCAAGCAAATTAATAATGTATAAGCCGTGAACACATAATTTAAGCCAAGTTCGCCCTAACGTTCGTTTGACTGGACATTTGAATGTTAGGAAAATATTTACCTCACATCACATTATTCCTCTTTATATTCAAATAAAATATCTTATTACAATGTCTTTATAATATGTCTTGTCTATAAATGTATGTCTTTGTCTGTCTCATAAATGTCTTTATAATATTGCAAAATTTAATATACATAATTCGAGGAACATTGTCAAACCAACATTTAATTCAACAACAAGATCTATTTATTGTGTAAACTGAGATAGTTGAAGATTATAAAAAAATAAAAAGCAAACAATAACATCAATACATATTATAAAACAAAGTCCCTAGCCGCGTCTGTCTGTCTGTCTGTTCGCGATAAACGGAAAAACTACCGCACCAATTATCAAAATGTGATCACCACTAGATAGCGTGATTCTTGAGGAAGTTTTTAGTATATAATTTGTTAAGTTTATGTATTTATTTGTCTGTACATTAATGATATTTGTTAAAGATGTCTGGTAAACATGAGCCATATGAGAGCTTTTAACGAAAACGCTGCCTAAAGTCTTTGAGATATAACAAAATAATTTATGGTGGAATTGTGTATCTTATACAGGTCTGCAGAAAAGTCCGCGGTGGCATATGTCTATACCTTAAGGATAAGTTGTGAATATTGCTATTCCTAAAGCGTTTATTGGGAAGCTATTTAAATAAATACGGTATTAAGTCTTATCAAAATAAATTACTTGGTTTTCAAGCCTGCATAAGTATCTGGAAATTAATTTTTAAATCACTTAAATCGGGCGATCCATTTGAAAGTTATCATAATATGAGTTTAATATGTCTGAAAATTAAATAGGCAATTTCATATTTTTATAAAGAGCCCATGCGAAGCCGGGGCTGGTACCTAGTGAATATATAAACAGCATTATTATGACAATTTTAATTTGTCAAAGTGTAGGCGGCGTAATATTGTTTATGAACGTCAAATTTGATCTCGCAATATGCCTCAGGAGCTCCTGTAAGTGAAAATAGTCCAATACTTTTTTCGTATACAATAAAAACTTGCGCATCCTAATATTCATTAAACAATATTATCCTTTCTTTCTTTTTTATCTTTCCAGGCAACGATTATCTCAAACACGTATTTCGTCGAAAATTAAAAAAAAAAACATCAAAGCTGTCTCTGGCTTCCTTAATCTATCCTAATTATAATCTGTGCCTATCTTATCTAACGCTAATACAGAATCTTATTGATTCAGGAACATATATCCAACACTTGATTGTAATCGTCGAATATCACTATGGACATATACGTATTTATGTATATTTCAATCCAATATCCAGTAAACAAAAAAATCAAGCATATTTGTTTTACTGTTTTAACCTGACGTTCAAATTTTCATTCGCTATAACCATCTTTTTACTTAAAAAGTATATATATAGATTTTAATATATTTCTTTATCTGTGTCAACATTTAACGTGTTTATGTATAACCATACACACGTCGTTAGCTGTATACACTCCATAAATATAACTCATAACTGAACTGAATTTATTCTTTGTTATCAGGAGGAGAACGTAGCGCTGCGACTGATAAAACAGCATGTGGACGAACCGGAGAGCAGTCCAGCAGCACCCGAGGAGTTTACTGGCAGTACTGGCAGATACTTCGACGAGACTGGCTACGTCACTGGCGGGGTCAGAGATAACGACCCCTACGTCAGGAACAGATTCAACCAAGCGGCCTCCGACAACCTCCCCAGCAACCGTCTCATACCCGACACCAGGAACTCGATGTGAGAGAAATAAATATTTTTTAATTAAATTTTATTTCAATCAAACGGATAATGACGACATGATTTCAATTTCTTTTTCATGTCGTTGCTTCAAAGAATTTGTTGAAGTCCCTATGAAATTATTCCGTATCACAGACATTACCATAAATTTCTTTTACTAAAATTATTATAAACAGACAACTGTATAATGTATTATCTTTGAATTCTTAAATACACAATGCACTGTGTCTATAACGTATATATAAAAAATATAGATTTCAAAATTCATACATTTTTTAATTCCGATATTAAATATATTTCTATATATATCTAAGAACTAAGAACATTATGTTAAAGCTGAAATTATTTATATAATTAATCATATTTTTTCTTTCAATGTTATATGTATTAACACGTAATGATGTAACTAAGTACCGCCTCAATATTAACCTTTACATATACTTAGTCCGAGTTTTCATCGTCAAACTACATACGAAGCGTTTCCCGTTATACAATAATAGTCATAGTCTTATATTTTATCGTACAATTTTTTTTCTCCTAACACGTTCCTGTTACTATCATAATTACTCTAGAAAACGTAATTAAATGCAACTAATATTTTAGGATTACTATGCTTTATTTTGTTATTTTTAAAACTACCCACCCCCGACGTTTCGGTTACTTTGCAGCAACCGTGACAACGGGCAGACGATATTAGTTTCATTTAAATGAAACTCGCGAAAGTCTAAGATCTCATTAACGTAATTAATGTAAAGGTGCCGTCTCAAGAAGTACGATGAGGATCTTCCACAGACCAGCGTCATCATAACATTCCACAACGAAGCTCGCTCCACACTGCTAAGAACTATCGTGAGGTAATCCACTATTTACTATGTTGACATGGATTGTATAATTTACAGTCAACTCTTTTTCCATGTTTTGTTTATTACTTATTGCTATTAAAATAATATCAAGTATAAAAGGAAACCCAGTAGATTGTAGCGTAGGTAACGATCAAACGATGGTTGATGATCAAACGTTGGTGAATACCAACTCCAGTTAGGACTCGAAGGTTAATTGTTAAAGTGACTCGGAAGCGATATCCTAAATATCGTCCAAATTCCATTGAATCCAACAGATAATGATGTTTGTTTCACATTATAGGAAACCATTCGTTTCATATGCAATGTGATTCAGTGTTAATATCACTTGTAACTTATTGTTGCAATAATCTGATCTGAATGTGTGTCGATGCTTTACAAGTATCAATAATATTGCCGAGTATTGTCTTTGACAGTTGGCTCGTTTAACCTGACACTTCAATGACATTGACAGTTCCTTGTTGACAGATTATAATTCTTTTTTATTCTTTCAGTGTACTAAATAGGAGTCCAGACCACCTTATAAAAGAAATCATTTTAGTCGATGACTTCAGTGATAACCGTAAGTAATTTTAATACCTAATAATATACGACATACATCTATAGATTTTCAGTACATAATAATATAATTATTTCATTATTGGTAATTTAAAATCTATGTTGACGCGTTTCATTTCACGCAAATTACAATAACGAAATGATGGACATTTTTCATTCTGTTAAAAATTAATTCCTTTTTTAAATATTTACTGAAATTCGTATAGCATACAATTAAACAAAATGGTTACATAAAAACATGTAACGATGACTGGAAGTTGGCATTTTGACGTTTAAATTGTTTTTGGAAAAAAAAAAGAAATTGTTCTTTACAAATGGTTTAAAACAACTGAACGATTAATCATTGACTACGACGTACATTTACCGACGAGGACACAATATTCTAAAAGGGTCCATACTTTCTAGAACAATCCACACAAACACAAGTTTACTATTAACATTTCTATATTATTATATAACTATAAATATATATATATATATATAGTATACTAGTATCTATGTATGGGTGTACGAAGATAATTGCATGCACATGCGTTATAATTATCGTATAAATCTGTAGGGAAATCTCAGTCATTGTGAATCATTTATGAGAAACGCTGGAAACTAGACAATGATAACACAATTTTGTTTATTTGAAGGCAAAACATTATTCACATACATTGTTGTCGGTTGTGCGAACAATCACCGGACCATTTCACTTGCAACTCGAAACGCTGCATTCGAAGGCTAATTTCATTAAGAAATCAGCAGCTTATCTCACATTATATACATTATGATCCTATTTTATATGAATAAATGAATATAAAAACAATATCACTTATTTATCACACACATATAATATATATGTAACAAAACAAACGATCAAAAAAATACATCGGTTTAGTATAAAAGCTGGTAAACTAATTTCTGGTCAACAGCCGAAGATGGTGCAGCGTTGCGTGCTATACACAAGGTTCATGTTATACGTAACACGAAACGCGAGGGTCTGATGCGGTCGAGGGTCAGAGGTGCAGACGCGGCCACGGCACCAGTACTGACCTTCCTCGACTCCCACGTGGAGTGTAATGTGCACTGGCTGGAGCCGTTGTTGCAGAGAATCAAAGAGGTAATGCCTTTAAGGTCTTATATGTCTCTAAAGAGGGTCTAGTTTTGAAGATTTTTAATAAAAAAAAAAATAAGGAAATCAGTGATGTACTTCTAACGAATAATATTGTTTTTTACATTCAAAGTCCGCGTGTATGTTAAACCGTATCTTCCTGTACTATGGCTTATAACTTGATAATGTCTTCCTACCTTTTGTTTTACACGAAAAAATGTATTAAAAACTTTACTAACTATACATAATGGAGACCAAAGAAATACATAAATGTATAGATTCTTTCATTTTTATATGAAACAATATCAAGTGACATGTTTCACAATTTTTTGAACAATGCATCATCAATCACGTTGTATTGATTAACTTCCACCAAGCACCAAGCACTGAGTTATTACGGATAACATTATAGAGAGGTTGTTTCTCATAGCAAAATAATTATATTACGCAACACGTAATTTCGAAACTTGGCGCGAATTATTATGGAGTCGTAAAACGATTAAACCAACATTTGAATTTAACCAACGAATAATAATTTTAATGGAAGCCCAAAAAAAAGTCGTGTTGAAAATTTTCGTTAAAATATTGGAAGGAAACAAAATATATTTTTTTTTATATGAAATCTTTATCCGTTCAATTCATTTATTCCCGTCGTAAAATCAAACAGCCAGTGCATTCAAAGTTTTTTTTTTATTCATTTCGGCGTGAACTTATTCCATACATCCAGTTTTGATATAGGAACTTTTTGTTTGTTGACCTATAAAAATATTAAGAACACGCAATATATATATATATATATATATAGAAATATGTATAAAGTATATTGTATTCATATATTTTTATATGACAGTTAAAATATTAGTTAATAACAGGACAGGATAACTTAGTGCACACAGCGACTGAGATACCTTACAAGTAAATCACAAGTTCGTGTCAGTCGCATTTGAGTCTTTATATAGTATTTAAAATAGTTATGTTATATTTTCTCCTTTATTATTAAATATTATTAATAACATATATTCTCTGAATATTTTCATGAATATTTTCGTTTATTAAATCAATATGCCAGGTATAAGTTTGGAAGGCGAGGCGCCGGTTACATCACACGGTATAAATTCTCACGTATCAAGCAGGCTTTGTCGCTAAAGTTATATTTATTTTTTATCGAATTTACTTAAAAGAGATATTTTCTTTTGAATTAATTTTGTAAATAAACATCGAAAAGTTGCAATAGTTATTAAGTTTTCCTTGCCCCAACTCTCGTATACATATGACGTGAAAGAAACAAATAAGAAAACTTTGTTCAGAACATTCTGTGATAATCATATAACTTAAGACTCACTTTCGATGAAAATGCGAAGAGTATTCAATTATTTTTCTTTCTGACATTATAAATGCTTAAATTTCTCCAGGCTCATACCTTTACCACGACTACACCGCCTAGCCAATGAGAATGAAATTTGTTTTGGAGAATGCTTTGTTCAGACAAGCAATACATATTTATATTATTTTACGCAACCAAAATTTAAAAATAAAAAAAAAACCTCCTTTCTCATTTTACGTCAAACTCAAAAAACGAAAAAATTTAAATAATTCCAAAATAATGAATGTTGCGTCAATGAGAATAACACAATGAAAGGTTATTTCTATGAAATGTTTGTTACAAAGAGACGACCTCCGTAGCTGTGTGCCAGTGAGGTTGTTACACTGACACAAAGACATACATACAACAAGCGTCGCCATTGTCCTTCGAGGAACAATATTTGGTATTCATTTTTATTCATACGTCGTCTCATTCGACTTAGTTACATTTATAACTCAAGTTAATATACATTATATGTTCTAAATGCTTGTTTTATTACAACACTACAACATTTGGCGAATAAATTTTAATGCTCTTAAATTTTGCTCTTAGATCTTATAGTATCTAATAGTGATTGGCAGTTGGATATTATCGTGTGATATGAATGAGTACTATGAAAATGATATCTTTACATAAATAGACAATAATTAAATTTTATTAATATTAAAAAAAAAAGCAGTTTATGCGGTAAATATGAGCCAAAACTGTCGAAAAGAGGTGACACGCCTACAGTTCTTGACCGATATTAACCGAATATAGCTAAGAACAATCAACAACAATAAAATGGCTGGCGGACTTATAACACGGAATACACCTCTCTTTACGTCAGGGGTTAAAAATTTCACTTTCTCGTTAGTGATATCATAATATTATTACATCTTAGACTTTCGCGAGTATTCATTTAAATAAAATTAATATTTTCGGATGTCCTACGCGTTTTTCGTTATTCCAAACTACATTCGACGTGTCAGTTCCATTGCAGCAAATGTGATCCCAAGAAAACTATTGTTATATTTTAATTATATTGTTGCTATAATAGAACAAGCTAGAAAAGTTGGCAGGTGTATATACCAAATATATTTTTGCTACCAGACGAGACGCGGATCGCATCCTAATGTCAAGGACAAACGTTCACTTCGTCCTATGAATCTTTATACGGTTTCCAGAATGTTCTATACACAATAAATATGGCTGAAATAATAGCGGCTATTATTTAAATACAATAAACTGGTCGTAAATCATCTTTTTATATTCTTTCATTATTTTTATTTTGGAACTAGCTTTGGCTAGAATATTATTAAACTTGTACTTTGTAAAATTATTATAGATATGTCACATTTGAAAAGTCAAACTTGTTACGTCATAAACGGTAACAGGAGTATCAATAAAATTAAATGACAGGAATTGTTAGCGATGTTACTAAATAAATCGGAAGTAATTAATATTTATTTGGTAAGTTTTATATTACCTCTAACACATTAGGTAAACTTTCCAATATACGAGATTAGTTATAGCTACATATATATTGAAGAGTCACATGTTATTAATCATATTTTTTACTTTACAGTATAGAAACCCTGACTTTTCTTCGTGATTTAATTTTCTTTCTATCAATATAATTATTCATTTCATAAAAATACGATCACGTCTTTTATTCCATCAGCGTAGAATTTTATATCCACAAAAAAGTTTAAATAAAAATTAACTAGTAAAACTTATCAGATCAAAAAATATAATATTTATATTTGAAATGTTGATATATGTTTATTCTGTGACTACATGACAGATGCCCGGAAAATTTCTTAACTGACAAGCTACAGCTCGGCAAGACGTCGTGTCGGAAAAGCGATTTATTTGAAAGTGTTACCACAGATATCCTGCTTTGTGACGGTGCAAGTTCAAAGAGGTTGCATATTTCATAGGTTACTTATAAAGCCTTGTCATGTTTCAAGTATTTCCGCGTACATTGCATTCCCGGTGGCTTTTGAAAGTTTTGTATGCGATTGTCTTTTTTTGATTTGCCAATATGTCTGACATTGGCTAAGTGAACACACTCTTTAGATTTACATTCTTTTATAATTCCGTCAAAGATTTTCTTATAATTGATTTGACTCATATTAAAGTTTATGCCAGCTATAACCCGCTTGTTATGGTAAGATGCGAAAAAATCTTTGTAGAATTTTCTATGACACTACTTATTACAGAATCAAAGATTCGGATATTTTTTTCTGTCTCCGTAATTGGAATCTAAATAATGATTGAAATAAACCATTATTAAATGAAATAATTAGGGGAAATAGTTTGCAAGTTAAAACAAATAATGTTTAAAACGACGACGAAGTGACGAAATTAGAAGGGGCTTGCAGATCGCTATATTCTGATGATTCCCATACATTACTTGAAATCGCTATCTCTTATAAGTTGCGCAACTCAGTCAGGCGCAGTGAACGGAAGATGTGGCGTTGCGTAAACCGATCAGTATCCCTTCACCCCGTACCATCTTATTGCATTGTCTCAGGTACATTCGAGAATGTTAGATATAACGTAGTACGAGGTCAGATTGCAACGTTTGGTAATACTGTTTCACATATGTCCAAATAATATTTATTAAGGTCTCTTTTTTGACTTTCTAAATAATAAACTAGGAGTGAGCCATCGTTTGGATTTTTTTTTTGTCCTAAACTCTTCGAAAAAACAGAAATTTAATATGCAATTTTAATTAAATTATACTGTATGTGTATTTTACTCTGTGGTTAGAATGATTCAATGCCCTTAAAGTGGAACAACTACCAATTAGACACACTGTATGGAACCACTTTCAATAGACCACCTAAATTAATTAATATACAACATCTGGGACATTCCAATTTGGTCGTTAGTATTAAGTAATAGAGCCTTATTTTGATTAGATGGATCTCTGGGTGTCACTGTCAAAACCGGTTTGAGGCTTGACATTCGTATCAGACGGCCTTGACATAGTCGCAAAAGACACATCATTCAACCTTAACCATACATTCTGACAGGTCATGAAATCACAAGTATTATCTGACGTTGGCATAATGTACAGTATAGTATTAAATAACGCACACGAAAAAAAAAACATAATAAATCTAACAAAAAACACCTGATAAAAAAATAAAAATGGTGGATTTGTTGCTTAAGCAATTTCTTCCATGCAATCGTATTTATAAACTGTTAAGTCCTGTTTGATAAACACCGCTGTGTATACGAAGCTATAAGGAATAATGAACATAATTCGAGATTTTATCACAATATTTATTGCATGATAAATAACATTTAATTTATATATTTTAATTGAAAAATCGATTTGGAAAAACCGGAGTGTACGCCATTATCCTAGACGCTCGAGCTTGTGTGATTATAAATGCCAACACAAAAACATGTTGTTTTTTTTTTTGTTTTTGATGTTTTAAAACCAATGAATTAACGTTCTGACGCACCGAGTTGGAAAAGTTACAAAATAAGAAAATGTTTAACTTAATGGAACCATATAAAACCTTTTATTATTTATAGGTATATTTTTAAACGATTTATTTGAAAGCAGACATTTCGATTAATAGGTTATCGATAAATCGGAAACTTAATTCCTGTGCCCAGACTGCCTGTTTATGTATTAAACATTATATTTTATGATTTAAATAAGTAGATTTTTAAAAACATACTATTTTTAATATTATTATTAATGATTTATGTCATTTTTAATTATTAATTTTGTATCAACTGCATATGCAGTGTATTTGATTAATAATAAAGTCGACAACAAAATGGCGACGCGAGTGTGACATAATATTGACGTTAAAATCTAACTCCACAACTTTATTGTCATGCAATTTTGACATAACGGAAAGTATTAAAATAAATTGGCTTGGTGTTTTTATTAAGAAACGTTATATTTCACCATAAAATTCCTTTATTCCTTTCCATTAATATACATTAATATATTTTTTACGATTTTTATAAACGCAAGAAATTAATATTCTTACTGAATCAATATCGCAGTATGAGATTTCATCACAGTACATTAAATAATAATGTGGTCGAGAATCAAGAGCAATTACAGTTCGCTATTTCACTTTTTATAATTTTATAAAACCGTTTATTAATCCAATTATAATTATCTCGAACATCAAACATTTATTCGTTATTATAAAGAATTATTTACGATATAGAACTGTTGATCGCTGACGAAAGTATACATACCTTAGTACATGCTCAATAGTGACGTTGCTATTATAAATTGAAAGCTCAGCTACTCGTTGAATCTTTGTCATGATGTATGTAGCGCATGAATGAAAACTCGCTCTGTATTAAGTACTGATGAGAATCGTTTAACAAAATTCAGAGTATCTATACTTTATTGCTATATAATATTTATTTCATACAATTCCATTATTCCAATTGTTCAAGGACCCAACTCGGGTGGTTTGCCCCGTCATCGACGTCATCAGTATGGACACTTTCCAATACATCGGGGCCTCGGCGGACCTGCGCGGGGGCTTCGACTGGAATCTAGTGTTCAAGGTAAGCCACCTCTTTAATTGTCTCGATCGACCCACATCCAAACACCACGTTGATATAAATTCATTTAGTGACGATATCGCGGACGTGAAAATTTCAAAACAACCTTCAATAACATTATATTAATTAAATTTCACTTTATTATTTACATATTATAGCATTTTAATAACAATGATAACGAAATAACGGAAAAAATAAATTCCATCTTTCCGTTAAAACAGTTCCATTAATATAATTTAAGCGCCTAAAGTTTTACGAAAGCAAAAATGTGGTTGAGTGTTTTTGTCTCGTTTTTCATTCAAACTTTATTATGTCTCAAGAGTAGAATTAGATTTTATTAAAACATTTATTTATTATATTGAGAATACATGTTTTTATATGAGATTACGCTAGATGTATTCATCACATGTATTGTACTATGGCAAAAATTTTAAATAGCTTCATAGAGTCTTAATTAAAATAAACGTACAATATAAATATGAAATAGCTAGGCATTTAAGCTATATATATCTATAATAGACAACAAAATTATTCTAGTGGGAGTATCTATCGCAAGCCGAGCGCGGCGCCCGACTGAGTGATCCCACTCAAGTTATAAGAACCCCGATGATAGCCGGGGGCTTGTTTAGTATGGATCGGAAATACTTCAGCAAGCTCGGCAAATACGACATGAAGATGGACGTCTGGGGCGGAGAGAATTTGGAGATTTCATTCAGGTAACTTTATAAAAACACACACACACATATATATTAAATAGTTTATATATAAATAAACCTATTTAATAATTGAATCTAAATATATTTTTAGGGTTTGGCAATGCGGCGGTTCGCTGGAGATCGTGCCGTGTTCCCGGGTGGGACACGTTTTCAGGAAGCGCCACCCCTACTCGTTCCCCGGCGGGTCAGGGGCGGTGTTCGCCAGGAACACGAGGCGAGCGGCGGAAGTATGGATGGATGACTATAAAGAACTCTACTACAGATCTCAGCCGTTGGCGAAACAAGTGGACTTTGGAGAGTGAGTGCATGTATTGTGTATTGGCATTCAAGTTGATTACAATAGAATCAAAGAAAAAGTACTAAATATCTAATCAAATAGCCTAAGACTAAGTTCTTACACGTCGTCCAAAATAAAACATAAAAACAATTAAATATGGGACAATATTGTTTTATTGAAATACACTGAATACAAAGCTATTCCTCTCAGAGACCTCACCCGAAAAACTACCAAAGATATTGATATTTTTGTGTTTACTATAAGATAGCTTCTCACCAGGTCCTCATTCTGTCTTTTCCTTTCCAGTATATCTGAGCGTGTCTCCATCCGTCAGCGACTTCACTGTAAGCCGTTCCGCTGGTATTTGGAGCACGTGTACCCTGAACTCCGCGTCCCCACCTTCGGGAACTCGATTGCCATTAAGCAGGGGCCACGCTGTTTAGACACCATGGGGCACCAGGTCGATGGGACAGTCGGTATGTGAACCATCCAAGAAACTTTACAAATATTTATTTACTATGGCCATATATAGTAGATATTTTACTCGACAGTAGGGCCTTAAATAAAAATTATTTTTTTCTTTGGTACGGTATAGTTTTCGATAAGGAATAGTTTGTAGAGCGGACATCGAAAGGACAATTATTTATAGACTAAGCTTAGTGTGATTCATCTTCATATTCCAGCGATGTATCCCTGTCATAACACTGGCGGGAATCAGGAGTGGAGTTTCGACAACGGCCTCATACGTCACCAGTCGCTCTGCCTGGGACTGTCTCAGGAGGACAGCGTGACGGTGGTCCTCGCAGTCTGCGACCCCTCGGACCACAACCAGCTGTGGACCAGGCGGAGGAGTTTCATCAAGCACAACACCCTCGGCCTCTGCATCGACTCCGAGCAACCGATACTCCACCTCCAGCAGTGCGACAACGAGAGACTCAGCCAGCAATTCGTTTTCTAGTACTCGCTAACTCCACCACAAGCTGACGAACTGTATTGAGCTTTAGACCAAGTTTCTCACACATTCCATGAATGTGTCCGTCGTGCGGGTGTTTTTGATTTGAATCATTCGTTTTCATAGCGCGTAAAGAAATGTGTCCTTTCACAGGTTAACACAAAGATATCAGACAATAGGAATTGTTAGTAAAATTTAATGACTATGAGACTCGCTTAGTATATTATATGACATTTATACAAGTCCCAAATATACCCTATCATTATCCTATCATATGAATCGTATACCCATCTGTATATAACCACATATATTAGTTATAAAAAAGTTACCAGTGTATATAGAGTAAGTTATAAGTTAGAGCCGGGAAAGTGGAATGTACATAGCTCTGAATGAAAATTTTTTACACTTAAAGTATTTTTAGTATTATTTTTATGATTTAGGTTACGTTTGAAACATTTTTTGTCACAAACTCAGATATTTTTATGTTAATTTTCTTTGATATTACAGTGGTATAAATATATTCTTAAAATTTCTTATGCAAGAGTGAGATTCTTTAGACGTTTATCTTACCGGTTGACTAAAAGAACTAGAAAATATGTTTAACTATTATTTAAAATACTCAGAATGTTATTGGATTTGTTTTTTTTTTATTAATTAATTAATTCTATTATAAACGTTTTCAAATATTTTATTTTTGTGATGTTAATTTTTTTTTAAATTTTAATCCTTATTATTGTCGTTGACATGTATGTATTCTGTTAAGACATTTAATATTATGCCAATCATTATCATAAAACAAAAAAGGTTGGATATTTCTTTAAAGAAAATTTATTTTGGTTTATTTTTATTTAATCTTATCAAAAAATTGTTTATTTTTTGTGTTAGATTTTAAAATTTTAATTTATATAAAACATATCAAATTATATTACCTAAAGACGCATTCACACAAACTGCACCTAATGACAATGTTTATGCAATGCCACGTGATCAAAGTGTTCAATATCAGAACATTCCATTTAGTATATATTTCGCTTAGTTTTAATTAGATGTAACGATATACATACCTATTACATTGAGGTCAAAACTGTTCTTTGAAACAGCGCCATCTAGCGGAATAACTTGAAACTAGTTACATAATGATCGCACCGAATGTTTCCCTGCATCATAAAGTTATTTAATAAATCGTATAATTTCTGCTTTTATACAGGAACATAACGCGATTTATGTCGTTCAATATAACTGTACTTAATTATATCAACAGATTTGCTGAGAATCTCTAAAATTTAATTTAATTAACGTTGCTAAGATGGAACAATGAGAATAATATTATAATTTTACATAACAATATATCGATGTAGGTACTTTAAAGGAAGTTTATTGTCTTTTGACACTTGTAGTTAAGGCTAGCTTTGTCAACATATACGCCAGCCTGTTTTATTATTTCAAATCTATATTCTACTTGCAATATTGACTTATGACATTAAAAATTATTTACCTGTAAAAGGAGAATTTGATTTTTGTAAATCTAAATATGTATTTTTTACATAATCTGTGGCAGTGTTGTTTTTTTATATTTTTTGTCTGTGACAGGTTACGTCGAACAAAAATATTGTTTTATTCTTTTTAATACCACAGTCAAAATATATAATTACAAAACAATGTGTCCTCGCTATTAATTCGTTTTTTTTTTTTAAAACTCACAGCGATTTTAACCGATTAAATTTGAATTGTATGTATAGGTTTCTCTTAATTGGCTCGCCTAGTCAGATATCTCGAACTTATAATGCTAATTAACAAAATGTTAGTGAGAATCCTTCATGTAACAAATAAATGTAATTTTTACGATGGAAATATATATTTTTTTATTTTGTAGCCAAGTTTCCTGGACACGTTAGTGAAATAAGTTACATATTTCAATTATTATTTATTATAACCAACTCGATATTACAAACCAGTCTTATCTTAACACCCTTTACGATAAATTTCTAGAACATTCCACATTTGATTCAACACCGACATAAAATAAACTTACTTTAAATAGTTTTACAAAAAAAAAAAAAAGAAAAATACTAACAAAAGAAATTCCAAAAATTATTTGAACAATTTTAAAATAATCGCACTTCAAACATACCTTAAAATTCAATAGCCAGAGACACTATACAAGTATATCGCTTAGAAGCAATAAAATCATATTATAGTTATCACAAAATTATAGTAGTTAAAAAAGAAACACCCTGTATGAAACTTTCGTTACACCAATACAAAATTTGTGAAAAGACCGTATGTGTTCATCAATATAAATAGTACATTTATCATAAATGAAGTATCGCAAGGTTAGGTAGGTCCTTAAAGATATCTCGTGACTAATAAATATCGAAAGAATACTTTAATTAATAGAGGAAACCGAGGGTACTCTAAACTGTTCACTGCTTACACGTGTGTTATACAAAACAATTTACTTAAAAATAATCATGTCGTAATTCTTAACATATTTTTAGGAATCAATATCTTTGTTTGGATCACAATTTTATATATGTTCTGTCATAATAAAAGTTCTTTATACAATAAAAAGTCATACATATCTTAAAACAGATTTCATGGCGGATATGTATTTAAACTATATCGCTACTAAACATCTTGCAATCTAAACTTTTAATTTAGTTTTAACAAACCTTCCGATGAGTTTGATCGTTTTGAAAGCGTAGTTCGGCGAGAGCCTTTGTCTTAGTAAATAATATGCGCCGATGTTCATACAGAAGAGTATCAGGAGTAACACGGAGAAGTCGTACCAAAACGAGACACCCGACATACCCATCAGCTTCACGAAATACCTTGAAGCAGACACACACAACGAGATATAAGATTTCCGTGAGTATTGCTTGATATAACTCATAGTAATCGGATTTACCGAAACTTCGGTATTATGTTGTTAAAAACAATAAAACGTGTAGTAAAACCGAAAAATATTAGCTTTAGTTCAAAGACATTGACGTAATAAGAAGTAAGAAAATTATAGTTTTCACCAATATAATAAATTTATTATATCGAACTTATAATTTGTGTTGTCCCGCAGCGAAATTAGACATAATACAGTAGAATTTATATAGAAATAGAATGACGTTAAATAAAATTTCGAAAACAAACAAACGAAGAAAAAATAAATAGGGAAAAATTTCGCCAAGTTGTGACAGGTACATGTATCTTATTTTAAATATTTAACATAAATGAACTATGATAAAATAACACAAAGTTAATAAACGTTTAACGCTCCGAGGGCGGGAGGGGGGTATAAACTATAAAAGAGACAGAGCGAGAGGGAATGCGTGCGGGCATTCGATTGTGACTTTTAGATAATGTTCATAAAGTTTGTCTTAAAGAAACACAAAAAATTCCTTAAAAATCAATTTCTAGCCCATCCTGTTTTCATTCCAATATTACGTTTTACTTCTTCTCCAAGCGCAAAAAATATTTTTAATGTTAACACCATCAAAGACAAGCGAATACTGGCGTTGTCGACGAAATGTGTTACAAATGTTTATCCTTGAACCCACCTGACGTTCTTGTACTCGCAGTAGACGAGGTGCTCCGGACAAGTGAGGTCGGCTCTAGGGGGGCCGTACACCGCGGCGACCAGACCCTCGAGGCCGTACCTCATGAAGGAGCAGGCGCGGGCCAACCTCCACAACATCGGAGGCTGTACATCCCCGTCTCCGATGCCGTACACCGACAGTAACATCAATGGCACAGATATCACCGGCCCCACGAACATAGAATTCTAAATACACGTATAATTACTTATTACGAATGAAGCACAGATAAAAATATATTTCGTTAACCTCTACTAAGGATATTTGATCACTTTGATTGAATTACTTTTAATACTTCTCTATTAAATGAAGCGATTTTTTTTCAGATAAGATACTTTTTTTATTATTTTGTAAATACATAATATGTAAATAAGTGTTAATGGTTATTTTTGAGTAGTAGTTAGGAAATAATAAAAAAACGTTGTATCCGGAAATCTTAGTCTCTCACACCATTATATTTCTCTATATTCGTATGAATATTTTTTCTTCGCGATATCTAACTCATGATATATTTTTATGACCCGAGACAAGACAATAGGAGGCCGAGATGGTAATAAAACTATTTATTCATATATCATAATAAGTGAATAACATTGAGACAACGCTACGGAATATATCAAATTTATTACGTGATTGTTATTTAGCGGGCAAATAGTTATAGTTCATCTTTATTAACATTCCATGAGATTAGACGAGATGCGAGAAATGTATTCAGAAAATATAATATATAATTAATTTATTCACTTATATAATCAAGATATTCTTAGCATATAGTAAAATACATAACTTACAACAACGCTCAGAGTAGACGATATCAAAGTGCCCATCGATTCCGATATCAGTGCTGTCAAAATACATATGGTCATGAACATCAGTATCCTGTTCAGCTCCAAGGGCTGTGACGTCAGCGGGTACACGATACCCAGGTACATGAGAGAGAAGAATATAGTCACGGGTGTCCTGGACACGACCAACGCCGCGTAGTAAGGCTTCAACCCGTACCACCGGTTGAAGTACTCCCGTTTGACCAACAGAACCTCTGTAGGGTCTAGAGAGTTGATTGGTATTAATTCCCGAAGTACTTATAAAGAATGGTAAAAGTACACCAAAATAAGTTCTGGCTTTTCAATCTGTGGGAGACTTCCATTGAATGAATACTCACACGCCAATAATATGGGCATCATTGTGGTGTAGAGCATAGCGATAATGCAGGCGAAGCAAAAGCCGAAATTGAATAGAGCCTTGGACCCGTCGTTGCCCATTTCACTGAAGAGCGCAGCGACTATACCGCCCAGGAATAAATGGAGACCGACTCGCAACCAGAGGTAGTCCTGGGTAATGGACATTAATTAAAATAGTACATCACTAAGAGACGCAATTAACTTTTAAATTCTCAATTTATCTACAATAGTCTAGAAACGAAACAGAAAAGAATAAGAAACTTATAAAGATTTTCTTTTTAGCCAAGTTTTTTGGCAAATTCTCTAAAGTAGTATTGCTGAGAACGATATCATTGAAACACTATCAATACGATCGTAAGTCACGGTCATATCATCAACCTACCCTATTCCTGGCCGTCTGTAGTAACATTCTCTTCAACAGCACATAGAACTGTTGGCACGAGGAGCTCTCGTACTTGTATACATGGTTTTCCACTACGTCCGTGTTCAATTGTTCTATCTCCATCTCTTGGCGCTCTTCCTCCAGTGCGTATTGTCTCCACTTCTGCAATCTTCCATTGTCCACGGCAGTGACCATCTTGTCCACGTGCGAACCGTATTCACCGCTGGACACCTCTATGACTATAGAAATAAGACTCGTTATTTATTATCAAATGCTTTTAGCGACGGATAATAATTTGGTTTGATGAAAACTAAATTAAAATTATGCAAAATTCTGTATGACTTATTCGTGACGCAGGATAACACAATGGGTAACCTACTGAAATCAGCGGGGTTATATGTCCTCGGGCACGGGAGAGCCAGCTCGTTCAGGAAGGGCACCACCCCAGCAGAGGAGCCTTGGTACGCGCACCTCCCACCCGCCACCACGTAGACGTGGTCGAACATCGCGAAAAGACGTGCAGACGGCGTGTGCAGTGAACACACCACCGTCCTACCGCCTCGAGACACGCGCTTCAGGAGCGACACGCAGGTCGAGGATGCCACGTCATCTAGACCTCTGAAATCAAGGAAATCGTTCCAGCTAAGGGGTACAAAAAAATGGTTAGCCATAGGATTTTTTAAATCTTTTGAGTATTTTTTTATCGATGGTTCGGTATATGAAGTTTTGCTAAAACAGTTACCATCAGCCAGAAATATATATTTTTAGTAAAAATTATAATCGTAAGCCTAAAAAAGACATCTTCAAATTTGCTCCATAAATCTAAATTTGAATGAAACTAATATTTTTCGGATTACTACGCGTATTTTTTTAATAATAAAATGCGAGTAGTAATCCGAAAAATAGTAGTTTCATTGAAATGGATACTCGCGAAAGCCTTATGCCTCCTCTACACTACTCGCGGAGTTCCTCGGCTATAAGGCGCCGACAGTCTGTGCCACTTCGGGCCCTTTGACCCGGTACCAAAAATCGACAACAAATGGAAGTCACCCGAGGCGAAAAAAAGTTTGACGAGGTAAGCCGAAGTGCATCTCTACACTATCCTATTCGTCTAACTTCGTTCAACTCCGCGAGTAGTGCAGAGGAGGCATTAGATCTCATTAATCTAAATTTGAGACGATTTTATAAAACCTCTTTTTAATTGTCAAAGTTTACGTTAATGTATTTGCGTGCAACAGAAAACAATCAAGTGAATCTTTCGACTTATTTAGTTGATTATAAATTGATTCAGCATTCGCGTCTCATCGAAAATCGTTTGTCAAATAGTTAGTATTTTTTTCTTTTTTAATAATCGTAATTTCCTCTGTACAAACTAAACTAATTTTTTATTTTATTAAGTAGCCTTAGAGACTGGCTTGTAGTATTATTTGTATGTATAAGAATATGTAGTATGTATAAGAATATTAATAGATAAATATTTGTCACTCACGTCGTTGGTTCATCTAGGAACACAACAGGCGGGTTGTTGACAAGCTCCAAAGCGATTGAGAGTCTTTTCCGCTCTCCGCCAGACAAACGCTCGCTAGATGTGTTCCGAGCCTTATTCAGCCTTAATAATTTTATAATTTCTTCTACCTAAAAAAAAATAGTTTACAAACCGGATCATTAATTATATTTGTTCAATTTCAAAACAAATATACCTAATCTTTTGTTTAGACAAAGTCCGTCCGTTTTGAAAATACATAGTGAATAAAAAAATACTGTTCAATTAATAAATAAACAACATTGTTGCAATATTTAATTATATTTTTATGTACTCAGAGCGCAACATTATAACAGAATAAACACTGATTATGTGACACCTTGCACTCGTATGTCGCATATATGACACCTAACATTTTCCTGTTAATTATCTCACTTGCTAGTGAAGATAAAATAATTTATCTTCTGCTATGGACTATCACGAACTATTTAAACTCATTATTAAGGACTATAAACTGATATTGTGTAATAAAAACACTATCTCGAGGCGAGGATGCCACGTAACAAAAGACAATATCAACAAACAACGAGAGTAAAATTTAGTTTATTTGAATTAGTTAGTTAATTTTATACAGCCTGGTTCCAGCTGATGTATTCGTTTGTAAACTTAATGCAGTTCAAATAATGTTTATTTTAACGAACAATAGAAGGACCCTTGAACACAACTCATTTACGCATCATGAATAATGGAGTGAACATTGCACCGAGTTAAATACGAATACATATGAGATGACGAATTTAAAGGTTTCGAATGAAATAGTTTTCTGTAGAATAAACGATTAAAGTAGATATTTATATATATATATATAAAAGTTGTATCAGTTACACTGTTTATAACTTAAGAACGGCTGTAGGGATATGGCTGAAAAATAGCGAGGAGATGGAAAAGGGGAAGGAACTTAATTAATTCTGTTCGATCGAAAAGGAAGAAAAAACTTTAAAAATTCCAATATATAGTTATTTATGACGTCTTGGGCGGAATAGAGTTCGCCCGGTCAGCTATTCATATGTTACTAATGCCGAAATTAACGCGGACGAAGTCACAGCCAATAACTAGTATGTAATAAACTTGTTGAAAACTTTCAAAATTCTTTTTTAAAGATTTTTCTTCATAAGATTGTTCGGTAGTAGACAGCGGTAACATTATATAATTGACTGAAAACACGCTTCAACATTTTGGTACAATTTCTGAAATCTGCATATTAGTGTGGCAAATTTGGTGTTAGTTGAAAACAATGGAGACATTGAGAATAAAGGTTTTTGCTTATTCTTAGATGAGATCGTCACTGAACATGGAGTTATGAGTTTTTAATTCATGAGTCTCGTCACATTACAGTATTAACGTAGATTATTGTTAAAAAGGACGTTTCGTGTGTTGTGCGACGTGACAACTAAGAATAGGCTCTAGCGATGACATGTCAAAGTAAACCTACTATAATTTTCTTCTCTGCCTTGTTGATTTCGCTGCCAAGTTTCAGATCCGCAGCCATCGACATGGCCTCCTGGACGGTGATGAGCGGCTGCAACAAATCCTCCTGCATGATGTACCGGGACAGCTTCCTGAACAAGCGAAGATTCCTGGGCTCGCCATTCGTCGAAATTAAGCCCGTCGACCCGCTTACTCTGCGTGGAATTAAGAGGGATCTGATTATGAGATCTAAGTTCTAGACTTTCGCCGATATTCATTTAAATGAAACCAATATTCGGATTACTAAGCGTTATTTTTTTATTTATAAAACTACATGCTCCCGATATTTCGGTTCCTTTGCGGGTTGCTGATCACGGTTGCTTAAAAATAATAATGAAAACAATATTTTTGGAACATTAATACAACGAACGATGCCATGGATGTTGCATATAATTTTATAAATTATTAAACACCTAAGTCTCATGATATACAATAATTTTGATTCTCCATAGAAATAAGAAATGCTACATTTTTTTAATTTGCGAACCGTTACAACCCTAAGCATTTCTGAATGCAGTACAAAATTAAGGTACTATTCCCGTTATGAGATCTAAGATTTTCGCGAGTATTCATTTAAATGAAACTAGTATTATTCGGATTTACTACGCGGATTTTATTATTTAAAAACTACATAATCCCGACGTTTCGGTTACTTTGCAGCAACCGTGATCACGGGCACCGAAACCGAAACCGTTTCACTATTCACGTTATTTAAGTTGACACGAACAAAACGAATAAGTAACATTCGCTTATTTATTTCTGTGGTCAACACAACCAAATATAGTTATTATTTCGTAGATTTTACAATGTAATTTAAGGAAAGATCTATTTTGATGTCATTTCACCTGTATCCAGCTAGTATGTTAAGGAGAGTGCTCTTCCCAGCACCCGAGGGTCCGAGTATAGCTGTCAACTGTCCCGAACGAAATTCCCCATTGAGTCCTCTTAATATCAATTTTGATGCTGAAACAAGACAAACGCAGTTCCCATTAGAACGGTATATCACAGAATTTTTTCGATAGTAATTGACAATCAGTCTGTGTCACAAATCTATATAATATATTAATTATTCAAAAATATTACATTCCTCTCATTGAATTTGTGTTGTTTTTTATCTACTAACAAAGTTCCTTATTGTGACTTCAGTCTAGGCTGTTAAATTTTATTTCATTCAAAAGTTAATCCCGGATCGCGTCTCCTCCATTCTACACGACACTGGCAGAATATAGTGTGCACGTCTTTGCACGGATGAAGGCCATATTTTAAACAAACAAACAAATATTACATTCCACTGAAAGCTGAGTATAAATATCTATTTAGATATAATAAATGTGTTTTTATTGTTGCAACATTCATGTATTGTAAAGGATGAAACACATCGGTTATGAAAAACACAACGCTGAACCTTTTACACCAACTCTTATTTAATTATGTGATACTTTTTTGTCTCATTGTACTGATGGTATAGAAATATTAATACGTTTATAATAATTATAGTAACTTATTTACAAACAAGGGCGAGAATACACAAGCGCGTATAGTTACATTATCATTTCCTGTATCGATTAGATCAGTACGCTTACCACATGTTTGTACACCACACTACATACCAAGCGTTTCCTGTTTGTAAATCAATAATTTACTATATTTACTTTACAAAAGTGTAAAATCTTGTTAGATGATGCAATATTGTGATAAATAAACATTGACAGACGCGTACATGATGGTACATAAATACTTATGTCTATTTATGATAAATTAAAAACTTTGTACGTGTAGTTGGAACGTATAAACTCATGGTAATGGTACAGATCACTATACAGTACAGTGATACATTACACAACGTAACAGACAGACGGAATGACCGATGAGTGTCCTTATAAACTATTTATTAGGTACAAAAACTTAAACACAAGTCACATAAATTATAATTATAATTTAAATTATCAACAGATTATATTGCATGTTTATTCTTATGGCAACTCTAATTATATTGATAAATGTAAGAGTTATTTATCGTAATTATTCATGATTGTAATGTATTGATAGCTGTTTGATTATAAAATTGGGTTGCACCCAAATAGATTAATGGATCAAGGCCTAAGAGGTTACGAGGACAGAGTTGTTTTGTGAATTAAAACGAAAGTGTACACAACGATATAAAACAGTTGTTTGAATATCATTTCGTACTTGAAATACGTTTTGAATCATTTAAAAATAGTCTGTCAAAATTTATTTTAACATTAGATATTTTTTAAACTATTTTGTTGATAATTATAACAATTCTAGCAAATTGTTTTTGGATATAATACGGCACAATAATTTATATAATATGTCTAATATTCTAAAATATATAGATATTTTATTTAATGTGTCTCATGACCTTTCGTGTTATTTTAAAAATCAATAACAAAACCTTTGAAAATACGTATATTTCAAGCAGCATTGCTTTGAAAAAGACAAAAAATATTTTGACAGAATTTGTCAGTTTGACAGATGACCCGCCTTGACCCCGCCATTGTATCGTAATGACAGATGAGATTTGAAAACAGATTTAACTTGGTGATGAATATCGCCAATGAATTTAAAACCTTAACCCCATTAAATAACGTATAATTTTGTATATTTTGTTATCGCAACTGATTTAACTATTAGAAGCACATTGACACTATCCTTTTTATATTTAATACAACGCATGTTGGTGGCTGCGGTGTCAATAAACTTTGAGTTCAATTTATTTAAGTCTGTTATCAGGCGCTTTAAAATGAGATTACATTATAAAAATAAATGAGAGATTTCACAGTTTTTTATTAATTCGTAAACGACATAAAAATGAATATGCTTATAAATTAAAGTGTCTTACAATACAAATAGAAAACGGGGGTTAAATCTTTCGATTACTTCCTCTATAAATATAATATATGTATTTTAAACTTATTTGCACAAAGTGGGAAAAAGAATCAACATATACACAATCAAAGTGACTTTAAATGTAATTTTATTACAGACTTCTTTTACGAACAAAAAAATTATCTTGGGTTAGAACTGAATTTTATGTCTTACTCAAAAAAAAATCAAAATACACGAGTAACTTATTCTAGTTAAGGTTAATTTAAAATAATATGTTAATTTAATACGAATTATTAGAATATTATATGAGACGTTCTATTTATAGTCTGATGTAACACAGCAATGCGTTTTAAGATCAAGGTTGCTTGCATGTGTCATGACTATGTAAACTAGACTTTAAAAAGTTTTTAATGTTCTGTATTTTATATAGATAAGAACGTTTGCATGCCATTATTTTAATAAGGTCGGAAATTTTATCTAGAAAAGAACGAAATCCAGACAGTTTTATAAATAGCCATCGCAACTTATCTTTCGAAGATATAGTTATGTGACAGATTTCAACAACAATACAACGTCACAATCCAAGGAATAAAAAACAAATACCCGCGAAAAATGTTAGGTTTTGGTAATAAATGTAAAGTTATTATTATGTGATTATTTATAATATCCAGTAATCATAATAATGCAATATAATAAATAAGTTTGAAGCGTCCGTTTGTAATTACAAATCAACGACTTCGGGTTTTTTGAAACATGATATGATATGATATTGTATGATAGATAACTTTTTTTTTATTCTTTGGAACGACTGGACCGATTTTAAAGAGAATTGTACTCGCAGGTAGGTATGTAATGGTATATGGAGTTACATAAAAAAATTTACTGACTTCCAGGAGGAGATATTTCTGGAATGTACTGAATGTTTGTTCAGTCCTTCTTCAATTAAATGTCTGATGAAGGGATTTTCGACAAATCGTAACGTTGCAACGCGTATCTCAAAAGTTTAATATGCAGTCAGAGCCGCGTTCAACAGCTAGTCAACACAAAAATAAGATTGAGAAAAGGGGAATTGTTTTTTTTTTACTCATGTAAAACAGAACACAAGCTCTCGCGAAATTAAAGATATAAATTTAATTTATGCACACACGTCATAATCAAGAAAGTTCAACGGAACTGTTACGAATTACGTTATTGGATTTAAGTGTTAATTTACGATTGAGGGAATTCTAATTTTAATAATATACCTTTATAAAAATAGATAAATAGAAAAATCTAACGGCAACATTATGCTTCAAACATAAATTGCCGTTAGATTTTTAATAACCACTAAGCTGGCCACTAATATTAAAACTTATAAAGTAGGTATACACGAGTTTTTGTTATCGGATCATTCGAAAATTTTACCCATTTATAAGAAATTTAGCATCAACCTAACATTAAGCCAGAAAAATACTTTTGCTACCCGAAATTTTCGAAGCAAATGTCAAAATATTCGTTCAACAACTTCTAATTCTGCTATTTCTGAATTCTGCTAGCCGTGTTTGCATCGTATATTTAAACAGTACGCTTAGCACAAGTTTAAAACTTCACACTGCACACGAAACGTTTCGCGTTTCCCGTTCAATAACCTACGTTAATATTCGTAATGTATTGTGCAAACATTTATGAACGAAAAACTGGTAACACTCCGTATGTAGTTCTCGTATACAAACCCTTATACAATACAAATAATGCTTGTTGCGTGTCATTAATATGTAACAAAGAGCAAACATTAGGTGCGTTCCCACAAAAATATATCAAGGAAACTCGACATTCACCAACCTTATGATTGACCATAGTGAAAGCACTGCTATGGAATAATAAGAATTTAATTAATGATATAAAAATATTATTTTTTTTCAATTTGAATCAGAAATATCATTTCCGCTAATAACATCATTGAATGATTATTTTCGTTACTTATTAAAACGTGGAACTATTAGTATGCCGTAAAAACATGTATTACCAAGTAGAAAAATTGTTCGAGAGCTGGATCAGGTCTTATTGATCAAATCAATTCTCCAAGTCCAAAGTCAAGGCGGACGGAACGGGTTTACAAGTATTACATTTTATTATATTATTGTATTTTACTAACAAAATTTTTGAGAACGCTACAAGGCATATTGTTAATAATTGAATTATTTTATGAATTTATTGTTTGAATATTAAATTTTCTTTTGTTATTTACTTATAGAAATATGGTCGATGACGCTCGCTTTGTGTTTTTAAATAATAAATTCCTTTGTTGATTTAAGCTTAGAATAATTTGAAAATAATATCAACAGGGCTTTGTATTTAAATTCTTAAATTATAATTTCAATGTGGCAACACCAACAACATATTTTACGCGTCCATACATCACATATAAGGCAAGAACAAGAACGCGCTAAAAAACCAACGAATAAAAAAAATGGTTAAAGTAAAAACGTAATTATTCATAAATAAATAAATAAGTAAGGAAATAATCAAGAAATAATATGTCAGTATAATATGCGATGAGTCTTTAAAAGTAGTTTTGTAAGTGAAGCGAGTGACGAGTGAAAGGGCTGTAAATAGTTCAGACGTTGATGAGAATAACAAACTGATTTTAATGTGTATTGAATACGTAACATACGTTGGATAGCAGGCAGTGTAGGCAGTGGATGTTTAATATGAGTTTAAATTACACAAATTACAATTACACTGTCAGTTAGGACGTTTTCATCCTGATAATATAACGATTTATGAATGTATAACTCCATACTGTAGAAAACTCCAGCTAAGGTTGCAGAGTGCGTGTATGTGTATGCGTGTGTGTGTGTGTGTGTGTAACCAAAATAAAAAACAATGCTACTGAAACTATAAGTGCTGGTGAATATCTACAAGGACTTATTCATGCTATAACTTAATGCTGTCAGAATAGTTTCCGACGAAATGATTTCGTAGTCGAAACAAACATATTAGTATATTTATTAAAATATAATATTTTTCCACGAACCGTTAAATACATAACTTCTGGTCCTTGAGACTAATGTTTATAAAAATATTCTGACTAAAAAAATGTTTGAATGTATTTAGTAAATATTGTTTTAAAGTGACATTTAAAATGTTATGTCTGAAGTATACAAAACAAACTAAAATAAAATCTATGATAACAAAGAATCGCGTCCGTTTAATGTGACCAATACATGAGGTCTTGCAAAACGACTGAGGCATTTAGACCGGAGAGCGGGCAGGCAACACGTCGTGGATATAACGAAATACATACAATTATGGTTTCCATAAACATTCGTTAGTTATATTAGAAAAATATTAATAAAAAAAATACTTTCGTTTCCAGCAATCGACGATCCCAATGACATAATTAACGTCCGAACATATAGTTTGCCATCGAAAATATTAGTTTTGTAACTGTGATAACTTTTTGATTATATATTTGAACCTCTCAGTTAAACTTAATAATTACCGCAACACTATACATATACTATATACATTTTATACGCTATCAAATGTATAGTGATTGCGCATGGAGTGAATAGCAATGTCAATAAAAATGACATGAAGACATACGTAGAATGACGATTGTATGTATTAAGGATATAACACTGGGAATAAATCTTTTATGAGTATGAAAAATATGTTTCAAAGTTAAATGTGATAAGTCTCAAGCCTTCCAGACAAGTTATATTTATAAAACTTAGTTAAAAATTCAACCTATTTAGAAATTTTAAAAACCGCTGATTAGAATATCGTAATATCGGTCACCCATCTTAACAACGATTCGACCAGCGGTCCTTAACTTATTTCGAAATGAGTCAACTATATCGGACTTCAAGAAATTACATCGACACAGATCTCATAGTCACGTGCCGTGACTAAACACCAGGACCCAGTCACGTGTATACGAGTATCTACTAGTGATGTGACTCTATCGATCATACAGATATTTTCTCAATTTAAGACCTTTCCCTAATCCTGTATAAAACATATTCTAACCGAAATTTTAAGACGATACTCATAAAATGAATTTATTTATCAAATTTATTCTAAGACCAGAATTGTTTTGGCGTGAAAATTTCATGAGAAATCGCCGGAATAAATGAATACATATTTTATACTGATAATATCGATGTAAAGCCCTCACTAGGCTTTTGCAACCGTTTGCCAACTCGCGATTACAAACCTAGGATACTATGGAAACGATATTTTTGCACTGCTGACGTCATTTACTTAATATTTTTTCATGTCACTAAACATGCACAATGGTTTAAAATATTTGAGCCGCACAAAGAACTAAATACAGTATAAACGACAGTGGAATGTCTTGTAATTTGAGATTAAATCCATGTCATTAAATTTAATCTCCGCTTAAAAAAAAAAAAGATTGAGGATAATTTTACGGCGAACCAAAAAAAAAAAAATGCCACTTAAATTGCGCAACCGTCGTAAAATTCGTCAAGTTACAGCTTAAAGATCAAATTGACCAATTTTTAAAAGGAATAATTATATAGTTACATTTTCCATCGGGCACACTGTAGGATAGGTCCTGGAATCCGAGATGTATGGGTGGCCTTTGTGGCAGATGTGACAGGTGAGGTTGACCTAGGGCACTGCTGTAAGCGACTTCCATTTTAACTAGACCTTTCTCATTTTATTTCACTAAAATTATCACGATTCACACCGCCGTTGTGACACCTGAAACAATTACCAAATACCTTTAATATAGATCTGATGTTAGACAAAAAAAAAAAAAGCTAAAATAACGGTAAAGTTGATGTCAGGAAAGTATTGATAATAGAAAATTATCATCACAACAAACAAACGAACAGCTGTTTAAAACGAGGTCATATTTAAAAGCTAACTAAATTTCCAGCAATAAAACTTAAGTATACATTTATCTGAATATATAATTAAGGTCTGTTTTTTATTACACATTAAATATATAGAAAATATTATGGTAACTATTTGATAGACGACGTATATTATAATAATTTCAAAATAGCGTGTTATCAATACATTTTGTAATGTCGACCCTGAGATCCGCAAGTGCTGATTACCTGAACCCAGATGTGTTCACACACCTACATGAAAAGATAATTATATTGTTTAAAATAACATTACGGCTCTTCATTATTTATAAAACTTCTTTCATTATATACATATTTCGCGACGAGAGGCTTGTCATATCGAGTTTGTTCCTTTTCATGTATTCGTTCATTATAATTGTTTTCAAATTACCCACCTCACCGATGTTAATGATTTTAGTAATACATCAAGTGAGTAGTTTTGTTCAAGTACCCACAATTGTAATACAGAATTTACCCTATAAAATTCCAAGCATAGTCTCGCTCGCTGGTCGCTGCTATACAATTCTTGACATTGAGTATATATGCCAAGAATTTTAAGTACAATTCAAATCCGATTAGCCCTTCCAAGGACTATTTCATTAACAGAAACAGCGACGAACAAAAAAGTTACTTGATATCAGTATATAGAAAATAATAAGCACAGCTGTAGTCACAAAGGGACGTTTAACTTATATACATATTTGAAATTAAAAGATAAATTAATGTTTCTCAAAATACTTAATGATTTCTGATAACTGTTTCAACAAACGACGTTCTGTATGTAAATTGTTTCTCGTTAAAAGATGGAAGGTTTCGTCATAAGAATTCCGGCGAGTAAATAGCTTCTATAGAAGCTTCTTTTGGAGTTTAATTTTTGAAATTAAATAAGCATTAAATAAGCTCTGTGCGTTCTGTATGTTCGTCACGTTGTATCTTTAATAATCATTGTTAGCTATTAAATTATTATCATGATGTCAGATTCTAGTTTTTATGACAGCAAGGTCGTGGTAAGACGTCGTTTGTCAGAAATTAAAATACCATCATGTTGAATTATAGAAAAATATGTAATTATTATGTGACATTAAAGTTTTAAATATAACTTTTTTTAACGTGACTAGATACTAGCAGGTATCGGCGAGTTATGTTCAATTAAATAAATGCAATAATATACTTAAAGGAAGTAATTATATTTATGTTAATAATTTAATAATATTTGTATGACAAGCCGAGTGACAAATATCGTTGTGTCAACTCGCGTTACTAAGTAACGATAGTTTAAAGCATTATTATAAAAGTTGATCTAAAGAACTGTAGGTATTAAGCAGAGCTTAATATTGAGAATAATATGTATAGTGTCGTGTCGTTTTAATGTTGCCAAATGACATTTATCCCGAAAATTAGGGAGAGGTTGTTGAAAATTATAACGCAAAATTTCTTACATCGATACATAGTCCAATACAAAAAAATATTTATATGTATAAATTACATGTTTAATGAAAAAATATTCATAAAGTCAGAAAAAAAAAACTAAGAATGAAATATTATAATATAAGTCCAGTTTACCTTACACAATGCTTGATCGCCATTTTGATACGAGGTTGTCTACTCGCAGGTTCTTGATCATCTTATGATAAGCTAGACATATTTATCTCTAATTTTTTGTATAATATAATGAACGTGATATATTTCATAACCACGAATTATTTCTGGTACCCATTTCGCCGTTAAGCCCCAAAAAATGGTTTAGTTTTTTACAAAACCAACATTAGAGAGATTGAATTTTTAAGAATCTGCAGTTTGTACTGATTGTTATATTTTCTTCAGGTGATATTGGTCTTTATAGTTATGGGATATATGGTACAGATTCCTTTGAGGATATTTAGCTATTAAAAGCTGTATACATATGTGGACATCAGACCACCATTGAGTCGCCTTTCGAACCACTGTTTTGTGTCACAGTTGGTACACATTTAACTATTCTTTGCTTATAAAGATAAGTTCGTTATTCAACTAACATTTTCCTCTTATACAAACAAATTAAATAATTATGTTAATATTTAATTGTATCGTTAATAACATGAACCAGTAATTTTTTTTAATTGTTTAGTAACAGCCATTGTAAGAGTTATATTTACAGTTTAATGTTCGGTTTAAATTATTTTTTCAATGTTACTATCTTATTATTTCCACGTTGATACTGAGCATCAAGGACGATACATTTTCAATAATCTGACTTTCACGTATTTTATGTCGTTGCAACTTGCAACAATTAGCATACAATAAAATCCAATTCATTGTTTGTCAAACATTATTTGAATATTTCCAAAATATTACGTTTGTAGAGCTGATATAAATAATAGTAATAATAATAATAATAGTAAAAATAGTAATAATACATGGCAGCCGCCAAATTTTACTCTTTTATAATTTCATTAACAAAGAAATCCCGAGTTTTAATTGATTTTAATTGATTTTTTTTATTATAAGTAAATGTTAAAATGTTAATAAATTGGAACGTTAACCATATAATTAATTGACAAATCAAATCATTATTATTCTTTATCTCTTTCTTTCTTATAAAATATTCAGCCATGATTTTTTTTTATTTGTATGTGAAAAAAATGATCTGTTCGTAATTTCATTTTGATTCAATAATATAACGATATATAATATATTATCGTTATATATAAGAAATTAATAAAAACGATGCCGTCGCCAACCCTCAGTGTTAAGAAAACGCAAATGTAATAGTCAAATATCTGGCAACATTTGCAAAATCACCGTTCAAACATATCGCATGTTATAACTTAAATGCAGAAAGCTCAAAGGTGTGAGCCTTGTGCAAATTATTATAAATAAAAATTTACCACAATTGTGTTCGTGACGAAATTATTTTTTTTTTTTTCAAATATATCCAGGAAACAAGACGTCCAAAGTCCATTTTGGAATTATAAAATTAATCATCACATTTTTAAATATTTTTTTTTTTTTAATACCTTACTGGCCGTTACACGTTTACATTATCGATGTTTGATTGGATTGAAGGAGGATTTATAATTTAAAAATGTTAAACTGGCGATGGGAACGTCTTAAATTATATATAAAGGGACAAGACTTTTAATAAAAGTTATATAACAATTATAATTAATATCATATTATAAACATAATTACTTCCTTCATATTACGTTGGCTTATCTATTTTTATGTTTTTGTTTCTATTCCGCCTAGTGAACGATACATTACAATACAATTTCCTCTTACGAAACACGATAACGAATTTAGATTTTAAGTTAAAATTACAATATACATATTGAATAAATAAAACGGAATAAATACGTATCATCGATGCACACGAGCGGAAACAACATTCATTACAATTGTGTCAGAGTTGAAAGTTCATAACTGTTACAGCGAGGATTACTTTTGCTTCATATTTGAGTCACGTAAAACCAATGCAGTAGGTATTAAAATATGTTATATCTGTGAGAAATTTATACATGAACCACGACAGCGTCAGTTGAGAAATCATCCCAAACCAATTAGAATATGTTTATCTTCTAATGTCGAGATTCTAATGTAAAAATTTAAATGTAAAATTTATAATAAAACGATAAAGAAATTTAAAATAATTTATATTAAATTTGGATTTCAAAGGTCATTATAAAATCTTCGGAGAATAATATAATCTTATATTCTCAATGCTATGATTTTCTGATTAGAATTTTTCCGCTGTCATGTCAAAAAGTATCTATTTTTTAAACTTTGTTAACATTTATTATTTTGTTTATTATAGGCAAACTAATTATATATATATATATATATACATGTGTGTGTGTGTGTGTGTGTATGTGTATGTGTGTGCGTGCGTGTGTCAAAATAAAGTATAGATAATTTATCTTGACATAACAAACATATTCGTACATTTAAATTTTGTATACTTATATTAAAACACCGAATACTTGAGCAATTATTCTTAAAAAGCTTTTCGTATCGTGTTTTCTCCGAGAGGCAATTATACCTATTATTAAAATTGAAAGCATCTCTTCTGTAATAGCAGTGTTACCCAATATCGTAATTGTCGAGGCAATTACTACCGAAAAATGTCATTGCTTTAATGAGTATCAATTTAAAAAATTATTATTAACTAAATATCTTTTATTTAACAACAACAACAATATATACAACATATAATATAAAAGAAAACTAACCAAAAACATTTTTTACCGTTAATATATCTATATTTTTTAGGTTAACCTTGAAGTTGTTAATTGTCAGTTTTCTTCCCAATTTCAAAACTCACTTAACCCTTGAACGAAGCCTCTTTGTATATTTAAAATAAGTTATACGTACCTGCATAATTATTTAAATATACGGTATTACAAATCTCTTGTTGAGAGATAATTTATTACATTTTTTAGTGTTATTTTTTGGTTTCAGTCCTACCTTATTTCAAATATAACAAATGATTCAAATACAAAACAAAATAATATAATGTTAACATAAGTTTTCCTCCTCGTTTATTTATCTAAATTGCAATTATTTTAAAACGACAAAACTTAATCAAACAGGACCCTGACTTTTTATCGTGACTTATCCATAAATTCCGTTTCCTTATACATTCAATGTTATATATATCCTATTAGGAAAATTATATCATAACACCTCTTTTTTTATCAAGACACCTTTTCAATGTTACAATTGAACCGATTTCAAGGTACTCCACTGAAAGATAACACACATATCGTGTTTTTATAAACACAATTACTAGCTTCCCAAAGTCCAATATTGATATTAATAATCTACTTAGAAATACAGATTAAAAAAATATACATATCATCCGTAAATTGTTCCTGAAAGACTAAAAAATATAAACACATTTACACATAATAACTTTCATATTCATGAGTAGCGTGCTGCATCCTTGAAATGCATACCTTAATTATATATTTACACATAAATAATACGAGGGTGTCGTTTCGTAAATTCAAAATAGTTACTCGATAATTATTAAATAACGAAAACAATGTTTAATTATCATACCTTCCAGTAAATTTTCGAAATTTATAATACGTTTATTTGGTAAAATAAAATCGGTTAATCTCGTAAATACAAAATGTACGCATTCGACGCCGACGACAAAATCGATTCTAAACTTATATACGATTATGTTCATAAATTTTATAATTTAAACTAAGTCAATGATCGTACGAATAAATATTTATACTCTTATTTAATACAATATATCTTTTATGTAATAACAGTTTTAAACAGGTTGACCAACGTGAATAACGTAAATCGTGTTTTTCATAATAGTGTCTTTTGGGAAAATATGATAATAAAAATTTAAATTATACTTAAACCAAAAAATATAAGGTTTAATAGAAACAAAAACATGCTCGGTATCCATGAAGAAAAATTATCGAAATTGTAAACCAATTAAAATATTAAAGATATGTATTTTATGTAAAAAAATTGCTTAAAAACTCTTTCGATCAAGTAAAATATATTTTACCATTTTTAAGTTCTTGCACTAAAAAAGCTAGCAGCAACATCAAGGTTTTTACTAAAAAATAATTTTAAAACATTCCACAAAATTAAAAAAAAAAAAACATATTTATATCAAGCACTATCATTCTCACAACCGTTCTAACATTAAACCGAAACTAGAATATGGTAACATTAAAAACAATAGAGAAACACTCAAAAAAACACACTCAAATCTTAACAAACAGTCAAATAAATAGAATAGTGATTAAATAACTACAGATAGTTTAGTTTAATAGTAATGAAGAATGTGAACCAACCTTTGTTTATGACAACAAACAAATATTACACAGGCACTAGAAATGTCCGTCGGTCTCAACTGGCGTCTCAGCCTCGACTATCGGCATCACAAATGTACGTCCGCTAATACTGTTAACTTGTTATCCCAATGGCGTCAGGGACCTTTTATACAAACAGATTTAGGTTCCGCAACTTAAATTATCCTAAAACATATATAGATTTAATATAGTTTCCTTCAATCACTTAGCCTACAGCCTACACGATTGCAGTAGACGCTAACTTTATAAATTCACAGTTCAGTTACTGCCGTGCGAGCCGTTATTACGAACTAAATGATATAACAAAAAAAAAAAAAAAAAAACTACACACATGAGTAAATATTTCCGTGTAATTTCATACATTTTTACCAATTCTCCCTTACGTAAAATGCAATTAATTTCAGCTAACAGATTTCACCAAACAAAATAGATCGAAATAAACTTAAATTATTAAATATATATTTATAACTTATAAGCAATAAATAAACAACTAATAGCAATCTGTGTAAATCAATTACGCGATTAATAATAATAATCTTTAAAAGCATAATCAGAACATTATAAGTATGATTAATATTATTTGCTATTAAAGATAATTTAAGTGTTTTCGGCAGTACACTGACAGCTCCCTATTCATCTTGCGACTTCCGCTGCATGAATGAAAGTCGATGTACGTCCAGAAACCAAGTCCTAACACAGTAAAGAGTATATATGTAGACAAATATGCAAACAGTTTGGGCTATTTATTAAAAAAAAAAACATAATACTTTTCCTTATGCTTTCTTTGCTTTCAGAATTAATATTAGTCTATATCATATATCCCTCATGTAAAAATTTTTATAGAGCTCTTGCGGTTTATCAAAATTTATTTAAAAACATTTTATATTGAATGACACGAGGCACATTACACTTAAATGCGATTATTAAGCAAAAGTTATTCGTCTAGAACAAACACGAAAATATCATAAAATATATTAAAACACGAAAATGTTATTAATGATAAAGGTATTAATATGTTTCGTTATTAAAATAAAATTATTGGCCATTTAATAAAAAAGGTCAATAGGAAGACAAAAGTAATTTTAAGACCTCGTATTCGTCATTTAAATTTCTAGATACATAAATATATATATAAATTTTTTTATTCTATGTCAAAATAAAATTTAAAAACAGAATAATGAAACAATATAAAATGTCTGGAATCTATTTAAATATAACAATATGGATAAGAAACGATTGAAATGAATGCTCAGGTGTGAAAAAAACTAAGGAGCCATACTGTTCACACTCTCGAGTTAGTGTAATTTATTCAATGCAGTAATAGCAACTGGAGTGTGGCTGACAATGTTCATACTTTGCTCAAATTCATTAAATATTTTCCATTATATACCAGTTTTCTTTTGCTCGAAACTTGTTTTTTAGGTCTTTTATATCAAAACTGGAATCAGAATTCACTTTACCCAGTCCCGAACGTCGTAGATCAAGCGGAAACAGTAACTAACATCGTAAGTAAATTATATTTACGATTAAACCATCAGTTTAATGTTAGACTTAAAAAAAATAAGGTCTAAAAACTCTGACGTCATAGAAATAAAAAAAAAATTGAAAAAAACTTCTCAGGGACTACGGCTTTTAACTGTTAAAATTACCTTACCTTTTTATATGATACCTCGCAAATATTTAAATTTTATTTAATACTAGAACTCAATCGGGACTCCGTCGGTTATTTTGCTCAAATTATGCTTTTACAATTGTTTTCCTACAACTCCTAAGGAGATATAAACACGGAAAAAATGTTAAAACTGTTTACTCTCTTTATATATAACATGAGAGAAAATTAAGTAGGAGTGTATTTACGACTTTATATTTACATTATATACCGACACAAATTTTGATTATATATAATGTAGACCATGCCTTATAACAAAGAATATTAAAAAAAAATACGCATGACAATTTGACAACTCTTAAAATTGTTTACAGTCTATTGTTTTTAGCGAAGCTTATTATTTTTTTTTTTGCATTCATTCATCGAAACATAAAAAATATTGTATATGTAAAGAATCCGACCAGAAATATCAGAGTACAAATTTATATGCATAAGAATTTTATCTCAAGATAACATAAACATGATTCCAACAGTAAATAGATGAACAATTATCTGTATTTATTAAGTAACAATCATTTTTTATATAGTATATCAACATACTTAAACAAATATATGTATTGTAATGTGAACTGACGAGTTATAAATTTTCTTTCATTAATCGTTGTAGGTGTATCTGTACGGAGGCGTACAAAGGAAACACAATCGTTGTTTAGTTTAGTTTATCAAAACAGATACAGCCGTTTTCCAGTGCGCTTACCACACGTTTGTGGTACATTGTGATACATACTCGTTCGACGCGTTTCCAGTATCTCGTTCAATAATCTACCTTAATACTATAATGTGCGACGATTTATTAATGAAATAATATTAACGACCTGTATGTAGTTTCGAGATGCGAACTAATGATAAGCGTTGATAGTGTCATACTAAAGTTAGTTTATAAGTTTACACTATAGTTTTGCTGTTTGTTCCTGTTTCGCTGTTTGTTGTTATTTTTGTGATATTATTGAAATAACTTCCCGCTGTTTTCAAACTAGCACTATACATTACCTTAAAATAAAATTACTATACAAATAATATTTACTTAACCAACCAAAGAGTCAGGTGCGAAAAATTTTAAGTTATGTATATTTAAATGACGTCACAAATACAAATACATACAAACAGATAGCTGTATATTTTCTCTGTGTATAATGATCTTGAACTAAACATTTTATATTACAGTTAATGGTAAAACATTGCTATAAATTAAAAGACGTCACTCTGACTATCTGACGACCGGTTGGCAGTGACCGCAAGGTTGATACGAAAAACCTAATATATAAACTAAAAATTTACCACGGCATTATTAACATTTCGCTGTAATTATAAATTTAATTAAATAAAACCATAAAATAGCAACACAAGGTTATGTCGTTGTCTGCTACAAGGAATTAAAATTATAATAATATTTAAAAACAAAAAATAAATTCACGCTTAGTTATCCCAAAATATTAGTTTAATTTAAATGAATACTCGCGAAAGTCTTGGATCTCGGTCTAAGGAATTAAAATTTCTGTGACGTCATGTTTAATTTTATACTCAAACGTTAGACTTGTATGTGAATCTGCATTTATTGATATGACACCTTCACCATGAGAATACTTCTCAAGCAAAATGTACGAGTAACTTTGTACGGAAGATTACAAAATTGTCAAGAATTTTTTTATGTTAAGTACCTACATTGGATGAAAATTTTAAAATGTATGCGTCAAGGCAGGGGTTATTGATAGTGTGATTAGTTATACATATAATAAAGAGTTATTTTAGAGAAAATACTTTGTTATTTTATATATATATATCGCTACATAGACGAGTTTTTTGTTACGACTGGTAAATAAAGGAATTATTTGGAGATCTAAAGCAATAATTTATGTGTTTTTTTTTTCTATTTTAATATTTAAGAATATTTCTAGTAATTTTTAGATAAACATATAATATATATGAGATGAGGTAACTTGTTTGAATCGTTTTCAATTATTGTTATTATTTGATATGTGTATTTGTCAATGTATAGAGTATTGGCATGTTATTGTAAAGAGCGTGTGTATTTTTTTTTGTTTGTTTATATCATCACAATATTTGTCGTACATCATTGAACAAAACACGATAACATTTGTTCAATAATATATCTGAATATTAATACGCATAAAAAAAACATGCTACGTCTGTCTGTCAATCAATCATTTATCACGGGAAGACGTTAGAAGTCAAAAATACCTCACTAACACGTATTAATAACAATTTAGTAATTTTTTTCTAAGAGTAATTGTAGTCCTCTAAGAATTGGGAGGATTAAGAGCGCGTAAAGCTGTTTTTAAAGTTACGCCGAACTTTTTGGTTCATGGTTCAAATCTCACAAATTTTCTGGTCACGAAGTACTAAGTGAGTCAGGGATAAGGACATAATGTACACAGTCAATTTTTATGAAACATCCGTCTTCATATTCACTTTGGCTGTCCAGCCGCGTGCATTCCATTTTACCCATATTTCGCGTACAGCTGTAATGCGACATGCAATATATGGGCCAAAAAAAAATTAACAGGATGTCATAAAATTTATGTACACTAAAATGCATGCAAAGTCATTTCTATTCTAAAATACTATACACATAAATCATAATATAACTGCTTCCTTCGGACGAAATTTAATCTATGGAGATTTTCATTAATGTTTTTCAATAATTTTTTTATTGTGAAAGTGTCAAAATAAACGTCAAAAAACTCCCACAAGCTTCTGAATATGACAACGACATATGTATGACTTTTTGTCCCTAGGTTAAAAGTCATCTTGCGGGCCCTGGGGCCTAGCAAAAGAGCGGATCGTGAGACACCCAGGGGGTTTTAGTCGGTAGTGCGTTCTTTTCAGGACGAGAGTCCGACATAACTCTCCTTGTTTTCTTCCTCCCCAATCATGGGAGTATGCATAAAGCAAGAAAAGGTTAAACGTCATACTTTGTATACCTCTTTCTCAGTATAATAATCACAAATGACATTGAAAAAATATATAAGGAAACGCCAATAACTTAAAGAGAGAGAGAATACCACTTCCAACGTATAAATTAAATTTTCGAAAATGGCATTCATCTACCTTTCTTATATTTACGGAAGTTTTATAATTTAAAAAAAAACTAAACTAAAAAAAATTGATTTATACGGAAAGTAATTAAGTGACATAAAAATATTACGAAATAATCGACAAGGCATTTCTTATTCAACGACAAACTAACACAATTAATTACAATATTAATTGTGTCATTAAGCAAATTGTAATAAAATTTGCAAAAATAGTCATGAAATTAACATTAGTGTTTTTTAAAGAGATATTTACGTTTGTGAACGATTTCGTATGGTGTGCGGTCTGAAACCTCACCGTTATTTTCTGGGGTGAAAGGTCCGTATTGTTTATTTAATAGCTGGTGCACTATCGCTTTTTGAATCTATTTAAAGCAACAGAAATAACTACGTTGAAATTTATATCAACATATTATTTACAATGACTGAAATCAAATTCTTTTTTTTTTACCTTTAAATTACTTTTAAATTCTATGTAATTTTTATTATTTCTCGAGCATTTAATTGCAACATTGATATTTTTATAGCTTCACTAAAATGCACTTTTAGCCAATTTCGTTATGAAAATCATGAAGAGACCAAATCATATGCGTCATGAGAATATTTTTTAATATAATTATTAATACAATGAACAGCAGCCAACAGCTAGCGATGACAAGATGTCTTGTTGACGCAATGTTGCTGGTAGTCAAAAAATAATAATTGATTCCAAGTTTTCTTGTCTTTATATTTGATATTCCAAAACAATTATGCATCTCATAACGGACGCTGTTTCATACGCTACACTGACACACGAGGGTATGTGACACTCCGGCAAACAATTATGCTAACACCCGGATTACATAATTTCTTTCGTATTTTTTAGAGTACCATTCCCATTTGCCCCATCAATTTATAGACAAGTTATGAGAGAGATTTCATTTGTTAATTTTATATTAAAATCTCAAAATCTTACCCAAAAAAAAAACGCATAAGAAATACAAATTTATATCTAAGATAGGTCCAAATTTGATCAAATGAAGGACTCTTGTGTATTTTTCCAATAATAGTGAGGCGGCGATTCGACTGCCTAGGCATCTAGGTTATGCGAAGTAATAAACATATCTTTAATGATATTATAAATGTATTACTTCATGAAATAAATCATTATTGCAAACAAAAATATTTCATACATCCTTAGCGCCATTTTATTATATTAAACAGAATATGAATGCTCAAAGTAAAGTCGACGGGACAGTTTCCTCCTTTTTGAAGTCGGTTAAGTGTTATCACTTTCGTTTTGATGGTGTTTTTTGTGTTATATTTTTTATTCTGATTTTGATGCTTATCGAAATTTTATGGATGAGACGTTGATTTATTACTTACATTTTATGACTCCGACATGACAAAGTTGCCGTCGCTGTAGAAGTTAATAAGGAAATATAATTCATCGTCACATAGAAGCCGTTGGAATTATATTTGAGGGATATTATGAGCTACACATATACTATTATAACATAGATACGTATCCAGTTAGTATTCAAATGTTGAAGAAGTGTGACCTAAAATTATTCCATTCCATACAGACGACCAAAGTCTTTTATTCATAAAGAAAGAAAATGGCTGAAAATAATTACGAAAGATTTAAAAAAGTCTTATAGGAAATGAAAAAATATGGTGAAAATTTTTGAAAAAAGTGAGACTTGTATCATTGGTAAGATGTTGTTACGAAGCTGTATCATTTTATCATGTATAACTTTGGTCAAAGGGGGAATAGAAGATATTCGTACGGAGGGTTCGAAAGGAAAATGCATTGGCGACATAGTCAAAAAGTATTTCGAACGTGGCTACTCCATGAGTGTGGTTCACATGGGAAATGACAACGAGATTGTCGAAATATTGAACACAAAGGAACTGAAAACAATAATATCCCGGAGTCCGCAGAGCAATATGAGTGTGATGAATGAACACTACGTAATAGATGCAAACAGTTCTACGTATTTTATAAAACAGTTCGAATATCTTGTTTATGAAAAACGCTGGAATCCTACCACGCGATTCTTAATTCTCATAAAAAACCTCAATTTGAACGACCTTTATAATGTATTTGATATTTTACTAAAATATCACGTCGTCAACACACTTATCCTGAACAACACTGCCGATCCTGAATTGTACACCTACAATCCTTTCGAGAACTTTGGATGCGGTCGAAGATACGATCGTATCATTGATTTGGGGAAATGTTCTAAATCTCATACCAAAAACCTCTACCCTATCAAACTTATAACTGGCTTAAGGAACTGCACTTTCAATGTGACGTCAACACATTGGCCACCTTTCACTATAAAAAGGGCAATTAATAGTACTAATGTGTTGGCTGGGATAGATGAGTATATATTCAGAGAAATAAGTCAACTAGAAAGTTTCAATATTGACGTAACTTTTATGGATAATGGAGAAAAATTCACAACAATATCCGAAAATATGTCAATAGATGGACCTTTGAATTCTTTACAACAGGGAAAAGACATGGTATTTGGCGGACTTGTGTTGATGGAGGCAAGGACGGACATGTTTCAATTCATATATTTACATCTGTTGGACCAAGATTCCCTCGTCTACCTGGTGAAGAAAGCGGGACGTGTACAGGCTTGGAGAAACGCTTATTTGGTATTTCAAGTAGACGTCTGGTTAACTTTGCTCTTCATATTTCTATTATATTTCCTGATATTCGTTTTATTTTTTCGCCCTAAAGACAAACTTTGGGTTGTTCTGAAGATGCTATCATTCATGTTTAGTAGCGGCACATGTATTCGGGGAAGCTTTTTCAAGAGATCTATATTCATAGCGTGGGTCTGGTGTTCTTACTTCTTCTGTTGCTACTATCAGTCGACCTTCTCGAGTATCACAACGCACCCTGTAATGGAACACCAAATCGCTACCGTGGAGGACCTGAGAAGATACAATCTGCGGCCTTGTGTCAGCGAAACCATATTAGACTACATAAAAGCAGCGTTAAATAATACACAGCCGTATCAGACAGATCAGCAGTGTAAGAAATTATTGGAGAGCATAAAATTTGTCAGTCAGTCGGACTATGAATATTTTACGATCGTGAACCAATACAAATACCAATATTATAAATTTGACTTCTACGACGAATACGGAGAGCAAACGTTATACAAATTCGAAAAACCGATCTTTAGTTCCTTGTACTGCGTTTACTTCAACAAAGGTTTTCCGTATCTCGATAAACTTCAAATGCACGCACTGAGACTGAGAGAAAATGGTATGATCAACGCTCACATATCGCGACTGTTTTGGGAGTTCCAACGGCATTATAAGTTCAAAACCAAGAAAAGCAAGGAGCTGGAAGTTGTGGTGCCGTTGTATTTGATCGGATTCGGATATTTCCTATCGACTCTGGTATTTGTGGGGGAGATTTTAATTAAGAAAGTTCGCGATAAAAACAAGTCTTAATAATTAATAAATTTAAATACACCAATTCTTTGTTCGTCGTTTGGATAAGCTTCTGTTAATGGGTGTGCAATTTTCAAAATGATGCTTAAAATAGTTATATGTCCGAGTCCAGGGAGTTTAATTATAATTAGCAGTTTACAGTCTAAGAACGTGTTCCTCGAGTGTTGCAAGCATAAATAAATATTAAATCCATAAAAAAAAAAAATAATTATTTTTATTTCTTAAATTATTTATGAGGATTTTAAACGAATGACGTATATATATAAACACAGATAAGTTATCTGTAATATAATTTTCAGTTCGTTCTTTTATAGCGAGGTAAAATAATAAAAGACCCTTGTATATAAACCGTTTAATAAAAAATATATAAACTTGGTAAAATCTAACCACAACTAACCGTAATATTGGACCGTATAATATATTTTGTTTACAAAACTAAGTACAATAAAACATAACCGTGATCCCTAGTTCAATATTTATACCTAAAATTAGAATGCTTTATAGTTTTTTATATTTCATATAATTTAAATGTTTCATATTCATCATACCTCAGCTGACAATAAAGGCAAGCCGGGAGGCAAACATAGTGAGCAAACGTTATCACGTCTAAAGTTTAGAGCGTACAAAAAACTTAATGTCAACATCATAACGAACAAAAATATAAAAAAAATATTAAAAATTGGTCAATAGTAATCTGTTGAATTTTTTTATAACAGACAAACATACGACAGTCCCGCGACAAACGAACACTTGAACGAATTACAAAGAACCGATCCAAAATGGCGGCAATAGTTTGAGCACAATGTAACAGATGTCATATAATAATATATTATTTATAGATTTTTCTGTATTTATCACATCATCAAGGCACTATGCATAAATAATTGTCATAGCAACGTTATAAGACTATTCGATGAAACACGATATCACAACTTTTAAACGAAATTATAACCAACTACTGCTAGGCTACAGGTTTATCTGGTGGATCTGAGTTTCCAACGCAGGAAGAGGAAAGCTGATACACGCAGTACTAGGAATATGAGACATAACGCTGCGATGTCCAGTGTGAAATCGGCGTTCATCATGTCCAGCTCTTCAAGGATCGTCTCGGGGTTCTTGAAGTGACAGTACACCTGGAAATAACGACACAGCATTAGTTTAATCTAGAACAGAAGAAGTCCACTATGAGAATAAAATATCAATTGAAATTGCGCTCAGCAAATGTACTAAAATCTGGCTCAAGGACCTTACTCAATCAAAAAAATGATCTCTTATTCGCCATTCTTTAGGGAATTAGGAATTAGTCCATTGGTATGGTCACAGACTTTCAAATAAATTACATACGAACAAAGCACTCATTTAAACGAATCTCCTCTCGTCCTCGTGATCACGCTTGCTGGCGAAGAAACCGAAACGCCGGGAGTATGTTGTTTAAAATACAAAAGCGGAGTGAATCAGAGAATATTAGTTTATTTTAAACTACTATATATATACTAATAGATTTTTGTATACTCCTAAGACTAACCTGATGGCACTGTAGCTTGGTCCTATTGAAGGCGTACGTGGCTAGAGCGGTTCCCTCGAAGCCGTACCTGATGTAGGACACGTACGTTATCCACCTCAGATACACCGGGATGGCGTTGAAGGACACGAAGAAACCAGAGAACAGGAGGAACGGAACAGACATCACCGGCGCCAGGAACACGCCGTTCTGTGGAACCAATATTGCTTGAACAACTCTCAACCGACTACAGAATTGAGGTGTCCCGGGACTATGTACCTCCCACATTAATTGTCAAACGTTTTGATACCATTGATAGAGTAATCTCCGGCCGATGGTGAGTGAGTCAGTCAGTTACCTGCACATTCATGGCTGCCCCTACAACGAGCCCGACGCTCTGAGCCACGAAGGCTATCAGCAGACACGAGGACAGGAACATGCTGAACCTGAACCACTCCAAGGGCTGTGACGTCAGCAGGTACACGATCACCACGTAGATGATACAGAAGATGGCCTGCGAAGACAATAAACAAGACATGAGGCTCCGTCTGTCTTAATAACATTTTGTATGCACGTGTAAACGGCACTAAAATAACGTTTTTTGTTGCAATTCTGTGTGTCAGTTTTTTTATGATGTAATAAATAGTGACACAGATTACTTTTACTATAGAAATGTTGTTTTGTTATTAGTAAAAGCGTTCATGATATTTATCTATTGTTTGACCGTCATAGAATTATCTATTATTTTCTCTTAAACAGTTGCAAAGTAAGCGATTTAAAGATAAGCCTGTAAGCCACACAACGTACCTGGAATGGTATATCAGAGACGGTTATAGCCAGGTAGTATGAGCGGAGGGAATACCATCTGTTGAAATGCTCCTTCACTAACACCGGCATCTCTAGTGGGACTGCAACAAGAAACATGAATTAATAACACAGCTGTAATAACATAGAGCACAATGTTCAGCTCAAAACAGATAGAGCATTAGAGAAACTTATTGAAGTCCATAGTGTGTATGGGGCCTAACATTTTTTTTGGTATCTTTTACTGAATTTTTGGCAAGAATATTGCTAGCCGTACTATAAATGCGGTGCACTTACAGCTAAGTATAGTGATGGTCATCGAAGTGTACATGAGGAAGAGCATATTGAAGAACAGGAAGCCGAGGTTCGAGAGGACCTTGGAGCCGTCGTCACCGATGTCGTAGTACAGCGCCCCTATCAGGAACCCTACCAGGATGTGGGCGAACAGACGCAGATACATCAAGGTCTGGAGACAGAGAGCATTGGATAGAACCATTACTATTTTTGCATAATATTATAGAGAATGCATGTCTATGGTTCATTTTATAGTGACTCATTTGACCTTCCAATAACCCTATATATATATATATATGACAACTCTAATTATATCTTATATTACATATGCTATAATTTTCTTTGATAAAACTCACTTAATGACCTATTAAAATGGCATGTAATATATGGTTTAAATTTAATATAAATTTATATTCGTACTAAAATAACTTTCATAATTTTAATTCGAACTGACGTCATCAAAGAGGAATTTATTCAACGCCTTGAGAAGTAAAAAAATATTCAGAATTATAAAAAAAAATACTTTACATATACATTTTAATAAAACGAGTTGTATAATTGAGGCAGCGTCTAAAAAAATTACAATTATCTCGCTTCATACGATAAAAATATATCTTCCAAGATCAGATATACAATTTTAATTAAATGAAGTCAGCAACCTGTTTCGTTAATGCAATAGATCGCGGCAGACATTTTTTTGTTTATAGTGTAGTTATAAAATCCATTGCCATACATCATATGTAACTATTTGGTCTCCATCATGATAGAGGAGTGCTTTGATGTGGCTCTAGGGATATGTCAAATAACTTAAAAGAAAAGTTTTCTCGCCCTGTAAGAATAATACACAAATTTCTGCGAGGAAAGCTTAGACTATTAATTTCTTTGTAGCCTATGTAAACCTTATTCCTGGACAAAAAACTTCTCAGTATGTTATTGCCATATAAGTTGACTATTATTGAAGCGGGTACCGTCATATTCAATTTCCAACACTCACCCAATCCCTCCTACTGAACAGTAAGGTCCTCTTCAGCACCACCCAGAACTGCACCAGCTCGGAGGTGGCGTACCTTCTAGGTGAAGCTTCCGTTCCCAGAAGCGCAACTTCCGCATTGTCCTGTTTCTCAGTATCCACTTGAACCAGGAGATCACCTGATAAACATTATCTTATTGTATTTCTGAAGGTCATAGACATTGGATGAAAATTCTAGAAGATTTTAGAAGAATTCTGTTAGATACTATTTTTGGTAACATGATATTATATAATTGATTGATTTATGCCTTTACATAAACAAATTGTGCCATGAAGAAATGTTAAATAGCTGGTGTAATTTTTCAATACAAAGGAGTTTTGTCATAAATGTAATGGACTACAAAGATTTAACAAATTAATGTAAAAGTTATAAAAAAATTTAATTATATTATAGGATTCTATAATTTTTTTTTTAACATCCAAGAAGTTTTTATTATACGAAGTTCACAAGGGAATATTTTATTAATTCGTTTCTAACAGTGTTACCATTTAAGAAAAACTGTGTCCTGTGATTCCGTACATGTATGATGAGACAATAATCTTAATGTCAATTCATAGAACGAATGAGAAAATTAATTATAGAAAAATATTCATGAGTATAATAAATGTTCGACGATGGAAAACAATAGCTTAACAAAGACACGTGTATATATATATGTATATATATATATGTATATATGTATATATGTATATATATATATATATATGTGTGTATACCTATATGTGTGTATATATTATCATTGCTAATAGTTCGCGTCCGTCTGTTGTCAATACAACAAACTGAGACAAACAGGAAACTTATCGCTGACCTTTGAACTATTTTTTATCTCTTACCATACAAAGTTCGAAATGCATCTGGGCGTTTAAAGTTCGCTACGAAAAATGATCTCAACGTTTAAATTATTTATTAAAAAAAAATAATTAATTAGTAAGAAATAGAACGAATATTACTTGCACGTGATTATTTATTTAAGATTATCAATAGTCCTAACTCCTAACATGGAATCAAAGGCAGTATACGACGACTATATAGATATATAGGTAATCTAGAAATCTGAATATATATCTAGATGATTACATATTTAGATTGATAAACATTTGATAGTTTACGATAACAAAGGGACGAACGATGAAATTCTCAAGGAGTTCCACATTAGAAACAATAAAGGTCAAGGGTCAAAATGAGAGTGTCTGACCTTTCGCCCTGGCCACGTCGCTGTACTGCACTATGCCGTTCTGTACGTTAGTGTTCCCGTTCCCATTGGCCTCCTTGTCTCTGAACTGTGAGGCGTCGTTCTTATCCCAGCCGTTCTTCAGCGAAGCCTCCATATCCGGTTTGTTGTTGTACTCCAGAGGCTTCGGAAGCGGCATCCCGGTCCTGGGGGAAGCGGAAGTTGTAGACTGACGAGATATAGGTATATATCAAAATGATTGATACAAATATATATACCTATTTTTATAGCCATAAATATATAGCATAATTTGGTAATTAATTTTATAAAATATATAGAAAACATATTCAAGAACGATCCGTCAAATATAGACGTAAAGGAATCGTAGCAGAATATTGATATTCGTAGACTTTTATATATAATTTTAAAAAAAATTAATTAAATACAGTGTACATAAGCTGTGAATTTTTCTCGCATCTTTGTATAAACGTGTGGAAATCGTGTAGGTACGTGTGAATAAATGTGTGTGTGTGAGTACGCATGTCTACATGCGTATGTATGTGTATGTATACGCCTATGCGTGCGCGTGTGTGCGTCTGTGTGATGTCATCGGGGTAACTAAGGTTAATTAATGTACAAGTTACAAATGTAACCGAATACAGACAATGGAGAACCTTCGCATTAAATTTTATCAACAAAAAATAATCTTAAACGTTTCAGTAATTTGATTCCAGGCTTAGACGAGATAAGAAACATTTAAGTATTATTATTTCTTTGTAAAAAAAATTCGTTTGACATTGAATAATAGCTCTTACGACACAACAATAGATGTCAATTTATATTTGCGACATCTAGATACGAAGTAAAGCCGTGTGAATGGACTACTGATTGTTTACATTGCCTCTCTATTGAATATCCCTAGTAAGAGTTCAAAACTTAAAAAGAAATGTATCGAGGCTTCTGACGTCAAAAGTTAGCGAAGACCTTATACTTTCTTAGAACTGACGTAAAATTTGATGTTGGTTTAAATTTGTAATAATTAGCGTATTCAACAGAAACTTTTATAAAAACGCCTCTATTCTTATTGATGCATCTAGTGCATGTCGCATTACAACTGGTAGTGGAGTTGGGGTGAAGAGAGGATTCGGCAGAAATCGATGTAGGTTATTTGGTATCATGTTATTCGTAGGGATGAAAACTCATCAAATTCGAATGGGTCCTAATATTCCTGACCTGATATCATTTTTCCCGTTCTCGATGGCTCGGACCAGCTTGCCGGTGTTGTCTCCGTACTCGCCGCAGGACACCTCGATGATGAACGATGCCGGGTTGTGGTACGACGGGCACTGGAGCCCTAGACTCCCCAGCCATTCCACTGAAAATTAACATGTATTATTATATCCTTTAATAACAAATTTGCTTGCTATTTATTTTCTTAACCAATTTGTCAACACTCTAATTTGTATCTTATTATAAACACAGACGACACATTTTCGTTACGCTGAATTTGTTAGACTATAATTTTATATTCAATATTGTAATTCAAGAGAAATAATTGAATAATAACTCTTATATATTAACAATTAAAGTTCAATTTCAATTGCATTTTCAGTTTCATAGAATTGTACCGTGTTGACATCTTATACCAATCTTCTACATCTGGCTAGAGGTGAAATGAGCTTTTTCTAACACAATAAAATTATTGGAATAAATAATATAGAAATTTTGATACTACGATTATGACAGTTTGGTGTTGAGTCAGGAATTATAAATGGCATCATTCATTACAAAGACCCAATAAAACATAAATATATGTATATGAGAGAAACAAATTAATCTTTATTGTGTATAGAATAACGTCTAGTTTAACATTTTAACCTCGAACATAATTGACGATTTTGAACAAATTATAATAAAGTGTCCATATTTTTTGTCGTTAAGTATAAAAACATGGGACCAAGCAGTAAGCATGGCATGATAATAAAATATTGAATAATGTCAACGGCCAGGGTTGTCATGTTGCAAAAAAGAAGAAAACTTGAAAATCTCCTCGGTCGCCGATAATAAAATCCTATCTTAACATTCAATATTAAAACTTAGTCATAAATTCTTTAAACCCACAACGCAGTGTAGCCATGGAGATCATTCACGTTCAATTTTAAATGTCAAACAAAAATTTAAGTATTTTCCTCAATGTCGATGTAAATTAATCACAATATAATGTTTTGTCAAAAAAACTAAAGTCGTCGAATGGTTGGATTTGCTTGTGTCATGTGAGGCGAGACTCACCCAGTCTCCCAGTGGATCCCTGGTAGACGCATTGCCCGTCCGCCAACGTGTACAAATGGTCGAACATTTCGAATAATCTCGCGGAAGGCTGGTGGATGGTGCAGATGATGGTCCTGCCACCCCTGGCCAGGGTCTTCAACAGTGATATACATTGGAAACAGGAGGAACTGTCCAAACCGGATGTCGGCTCATCGAAGAACATGATCGGCGGATTGTTGACCAGCTCTAAAGCTATCGACAACCGCTTCTTCTGTCCCCCGGACAAGTTTGACGTCATCGTTTTGTGATGCTCTGACAGACCGAGGGTTTCAAGAATCTCTTGTATCTGGAAATATGTATGTGTTAATATAAAACACACAAATGGGGGGCTAAAAAATATGTTACAGCTTAGGACCTATCATGAACAATGTTTGGTACATCATCGCGTTTTGATATTGTGTAGATAACAGAAGGAGGGCTTAGTTTTGATTTTAATGCTGGTAATAAAACAGTTGGACGTACCACTTCCTCTTTGTCGTCCCTGGTGGTAGCGCTAGGCAGCTTGAGAGCCGTCGCAACAGACATGGCCTCTTCTACGGTAAGGTTTCCATGCAACTGATTGTCCTGCATGATGTAGCATGACAGTTTGCGGAAGCTGGACAGATTACGCTCCATCCCGTTCACGGTGATACTACCCTCCATCCCAGAAGTCCTGACAAACATTAATAAAGCTACCTTAGATGCTTACATAAATAGAAAAAAATAGATAGAAAATTTCCTTACAAAATAATAAAATGTAAACATGAAATTGATTGCTGTATTATCTGCATTTTTATTTGACGTACTGTCACTGACCCATATTAGTGTTTAGTTAGTAAAGATAAAACGTATACACACAGATAAAGACTTTCTCGTCTTGCTCATTATAATTATGAAGCAGAACCACAAAACCTGTTCCTGCGCGACCTTAAAACGTCCGGACGTACGTAAATTTCAGTGACGACAACGAGTTGACTAAATAGCAAAAGTTAAGCATCCAAACAGTTACAACATATGACGGATAATATTAGATTTAACATAAATATTTATAGCCATTCGACTAACATCGTCAACTATTTTATTCCTTAAGTAAAAAAACATTAAAGAAACCTCACTATGTGATGAACTAGTCAATTTGTTTGCAATGTCCTCACAATTTAAATACAAGTTACAAAATATATCGAAGGACAAACCAAAGCTAACTTTCACATTAACTTATTACTGCAAGAAGTTATCAGATAATGTTTCCATATAACATATTAGCTTTCCTCTTGTAACTAGGGATTCGCATCAGCAAGATTTATAGAATACATAGGTTTTGCCCGCGACTTCTTCTGCGTGCACTTCGTGTTTAGGCACAGGGAGAAATGTGGTGTGTTTAAAAAATGTTCAGGGATCCGATAATGTACTGGCAATCACTTCTATAGTCTATGTGACGTAATATCTATGAACTTCATGTACAGTACAACTATTATATTTGCTCATTGCTATGCTATACAAAATTTCATCTAAAATCCGTTAAGTATTTTGTAAACGAAGGAACACCTAACATCCGTACATGCATACATCGTCACAAACTATCAAATTTATAACAAGTGTATTTTTTCTACTTATTTCCTAACATTTTAAGATAAAAATAAGAAAAGAGCTGGCCTAACTAAAGATAGATAATCTTATTTCAAGTTAAAAGCCCTTCACATCTTTTTTTGTGTACTGTACGTCGGTTTTAGTTCGACTTATCGTTACGTTTTATTAAATTAACTACTATATGTATATATATGAACTTAGCCTTGAATCCCTAGTTTCAGATTTGTATAAAAAACATTTTGTAGCTATCATTCCTTTATCGTTTGTCAAACAATTAATTATTTATTCTTTCTTGTAATAACATACACTTCTTACTTTCGTGTCTGATATGGAAAATCACAGCACATACTAATAGTTGGCGACGAACAAATTTATGGACACTATTACTGTGTATGATTTATATGAAGATTGTTTCATCTTAAAATGCTTAAATTGAATGAAATGTAAGGGCGGAAATCTTCAGACTTTTTTGTTAATGTAAATTTTAAAGAAGCACGAAAAATGTCGCGGACCCAGGTCACTTAGATATACGTACCTGCTTCTTGATATTAGTAATTGATTGTATTTGTATAAGCAGGCTCTAAAGGAAGTACTCACAGCACAGATCTCAGTTCTTTAAATATTAAACTGAATTACTTGACAAGGTTTTTATTATTGTGACATAATAAAACCATAAAAAAATGATTTAGTACGTTTTTGAAATACAATTTTAATTTTTATATCATTATTATAATTTAGCCTAAATTAAATTATCATAATCTAGAGTTTTTATGCAGCTACAAAAATACTCCGAGGTCGAATAATACCACGTACCAAGTAAACCTGCAATAGTACTATTTAGAGATTTAAGTCACCGTATCCGGTATATAGGTGTCGGATCCGGTAGATTTATGGATGCCGGGTACGATTTCACAGACTAGCAAACCTAATGTTAAAAATTTACTCCGTTTATTAATAGTGAGCTAAACCAAAAGACTCTCCTCAGTTGATCTTGAAATAGATGATAATAGGGTAGTTTCCGAGGTCAAACTCAACATTTATAAAAAAATATAGTACATAATACTTAAGATTATTAATAAACAGTCTATCTACATTAAACAGTATAGAGACAGACAATTTTTTTTAAAGCTAGGTCCTTTTCACAATTCTACTCTAACTTCTATCGATATATTTACAGTGTTTTACGTAAGATGTTTTAAAAATTTATGTCTCTTATCGTTTTTGTATGACTGGCGCATGAACTGTAGCCCTCACCACGTTTATATCTTCACACTACACCAAAAAGTTTCCTATTTGTCATTAATAAACGTGAAATTGTTAACGCGACCCAAACATGTGTTTAATGTGCTTGATAACGGGATCTGGTTAGAAATATTTAGATCCTATTCAATCACAAAATTACCTAACGTAGGTACAAATTATAAAAATACACGGACGGCTGATAAAATAACACAATTTTTTTTTTTTATATATGTGACCTTGTATTCTTTGAACTTTTTGCGAATAATAAAATAATAATATTGTATTTTATACAGGAAAGTGGAAAGACATAACCACCTGTACTGAAATTAAACACAGGTAGTTTTTCAGTATTTCATACCTATAATACTATGTACGATGCTTTATAAAAAAAAAAGCGCGTCACGCATTCCCTCTCGCTCTTTTTATCCCCCCCCCCCCAAACTCCAGAGCGTAAAACGTTTAACGCAACCTTGTTAAAAGTCGCATAAGAAGTTTAATTAAAAAAAAATATGTTAACTCTGTATTTATTGACAACACAAACTCTTCGTTAAGGGTCGACGTCATCGTTTACAACCGGTTCACAAAAAACAGCGGATAAACAGGCTTTATGCATAAACCTCTTTATAATTTTTTTTTTAAATTAAAAATGTAATTAAGATAAAAAATATAAAAATGATATCATTCTGGTGGACATCTATTACGGGGCGTTCAGACTCAAATTAACCGATTGACCCAATTAGAGGCTTGATAACAAAGAATCGGTAAACATCTCGTATACTTGGAAATAATTAATAATCTGCTCAATGTTAGCGCTGCAAGCGCTTGATTGTTGGACGTCAAGGATTTTTTTTCTAAGTCAGCTGTGGTAACTGTTTACAAATATTGCGAAGTTTTGTCAGTCAATTGCAAAATTATGAGCGCTGAGGAAGCGATGACTTAAAAGTACTTACATTATAATATACGGCATTATATTTTAAACATTATCCTGTTGCTATTTTTTTTTTTTTAAATTATATATTCTTTTAAATTTGGAATCATTAAATCACTAGGTATATTAGTACTATGTCTCCGTTCCTATGCTATCTTAGAGCGACATTAGAATGTCATCAAATATTATCTTTCCAATATATGATAAACGTATGTAGAACTTCAGATTGGATTTCCGTCATGAATCAAAGTTATTTTGTATATAAAATTACACAATAATACTGTCCTAATACGTGTGGAGATTATGTCGTATATTTTTACTGTTCTATGTAAGTGAGCTGTGTGCCGGTTACATAAATATATTGCTTAACAGAACCACATGCCATAACTTTATATATTGGTTGTAGCAGTTGGAAGAAAAACTTCCAGTCGGAGAGAAAAATATCAATAATATACCAATTATGAACAATATAGATTTCATGTGTTATCTAAAAATTTTATAAATTAATGATGTCTAAGACTAGTGAGTACACGTTTAAACACTTATATCTCAACTGTGACGACGGTTGCTATGATCTATTTCAGGAAAATGTCGCCGGAGAATATGCGAAAAACATAATTTTTAATAGTACAAATATGAAACACACCAGAATAGTCCACCCATGATCATATTACTGTAATAAATTTGAGATTATGTGTCAGAAATCACATGTGTATAAGTGACGTGAACCAGTTGTATTTTAATTAAAATGTTAACAGCTAACCCACAGTCAAATCCGTGATTTCATAGTAATATGTATTTCGTATTAAAAATCATATATTTCGAACTTCATATCACATATTTGAAGTAATAAGACTCCTTGGTAAAGTGAAAGTTAAATAAACATGGTGGCAACGAAGCTAAAACTGTGTGTCACAGATGACTCTCACTTAACGCGAATAAAGTGATTTCAACAATGTTTTTGATAGTGTGTACGGTGCCCAAACTATTCGTATATTCCTGGTATTACTTCTAAGAGAATGATTTAAGAAATTCAATATTAATTTATGATAATAAAGATTTTCGTTTGCACTCATTTAAATGAAACAAAGTTCCTCGGATACTGCTCGTTTATTTATTATTTACAAACACAATCCCAGTTTCGTTTCTGTTACCGGTTTTTCGTCTGGGTCATGTTGATATAAATAGCCAAAAAATAAAAAAAAAATTGCTTGGTATCCGAAAAACTGAGTTCCATTCATTAAATCTTATATATAATGAATCATCATGTAATACGCAATTCAAATAAAAGCAATCTCAGTCCGGAAAACGTGTATTATTCCATAATTTTTATCAGACGTAATTTGTGGCTCCCGCCATGAAATATCCAACCGTGTCCGTTGCCTTGGATCGGAAAATAAGCAAAAAAAAAATATAATTAAGTGATTATTTTTTTACATCAATAGCCTCATGTTTTTTTTGTCATGGGAAAATGCAAATAATATACAATAAAATTAAAAGATCTATTACTATAAAGCATATGAGATTTTTATTACTAAATATTTATACTGTTCCCGAACGAGTAAACTTTATGGTCAGATAGCAACAAAGTACAGATTATAACCCAATAACATTTGAAGATAAAAAATAATAATTTTCATAGGCGTGAACTTTAATAACTATTCGTGAAGAGTAATCACATTATCTATATATTTCTACGTCTTTTATTGAACAAAAAAGGGTGTTTTCGTCAATAAAATTTTCCTTGCAATGAAAATTAAGGTACAGCAAGTTAAATTTAGTCGGGATGCATTAATCTATAAATTTTCTTTTATCCAGATGCCATATTTTTGTGGCTTAAGAATATAGCCACAAAAATATGGCATCACACCACATATATATATATATATATATGTTATCTTTGGTAATATTAAGCATTTAAAAGAAGAAGAGTTTTTAAATGGTGAGATTTTCTTTGAGCAATGAATTTAGTATCAACTCGAAAGGGAAAGTGCGACCATCTTACAAAGGACCCACATAACACTATTATGACAACTGCTCTCAAAAGATGTATTTAGCGGTTTCCGGAAACGGAAACGGGTCGTTAGGAGGTGGAGATACAGCTACAGGTTTTTATGGATGATGATTGTTGTAGACTATGAGGTCGCTTGTCGTATTAAAATCGCAAAGTTCTATGGTGACGAGTTCAGGAAGTGCTGCAGTGATTGGTGTTCCAGTTTATATGAGTGCCATTTGGGAAATTTAATTTTTTCATAACTGATCGACTGTCACTTCCACCAATCTAACACAAGGCAGTGTAAAAGAAAGGTTGCAAGGAAAACTGTCACGCGTTAATAGAGATCAAATCTAAATATACAGTTAGTGCAGTTAGTGTACTGGTAACGAGCGCTGTGATAGTCATTACAATTTGAACTTACTTGTAACCAGTCAATATATTGAGCAGCGTTGATTTTCCAGCGCCTGATGGACCCATGATGGCCGTCAGCTCGCCGGAGCGAAGCCTCCCCGAGACTGACTTGAGGATAGTTTTCACATCTGGAAGACGAGCATATGATATAGAATTTTATTTATTACGTGATTACATTTTTTTTTTGTAAAGAGTTTAGCTGTTAGCCCTACTATTTTTCAGCGTCACTGGATATACATATATAAAAATGATTTAGGAATGTTCCAATTTCAATGCTTATTTTGTTTTAGTCTATTTCATTCCTGATGAATTCTGTTTTTGGTGTGTACAGCCGAGCGGGTTTAAACTCAGATAGCTCATATATCAGTTGGTCAAAAAGTCTCAGACAGCTCCTGAATAATAAATCGAGATTCCTTGGAACCGAAAGTATTTATGTTTATGCCCTTTATTTTTTAACACCCAAATGGAAGAAAATGAAGAGATCTTAGAGCGATTGAATTTATAATTATTTGACGGACTAAGAATTGGATCAAAGGAATACATGGACAAGGGCAGATCTAAATCCTTACTTCAAATTTCTACAAACTAAATACGGACTGTCACCAGTTTTTCGTTGTGAGGGTTCATGGGTGAAAAACGCTAAACGATGAGTATTTAGTTTGCCAAAGCAAAGTTTTGGTGAGAGTACAGAGTTCTTGATGTTGTTTTCATACAGAAAAATAATTTTTATTTATTTGGAAGTTGAGATGTGTTTATGGAGTCTTAATTGTATTTTTTTCAGTTTTAGATACAAAATTTGTTGAATAAAGGAATGATTTTTTTTATCGTTTTATGATCATTAAAATTGTATTTATTATTAATTAATATCCAACGTCTCTTTACCTTAGTCTTCGTTGCTGTAAGATTCAATAAGGTTAGTAGGAAAATTTAAGAGATTCCATGATTTACATGATATGAAGGTTTCGCGAGAATCTACCCACATTTTTTTGAAATAACTAGAACATCTCTACCGTATTCACACAAATAACATTAGTATTCATAAATACTTCTTGGGAATGCGATCACTTCAATTTGAAATTAATTTATTAAAATAAATAATGAGTGTTACTTTGTAATATTAAATTAACGGAAAAATACTAAATGAGTAAAGATTTAATAAATGGTAAATATGACACAATATATTTATCTGCATATATTAAAATGATTTTTATTACATATGTATCTAGAAAATCCGAGAACCGTAAATCGGTAGTCACATCACTATACACTTCATTAACAATTTGTTAACCAACCCTAAACTATCCATGTGATGAACTGTCAGTTTTTCAAGGACATATATAAGTTAGTCGCTCTAAATGCTCGTTCTTAATGTCAAAATATTTGACACTTTCGTTACTTTAAATTTATGAATAAAATCACTAAGATAAAACAGCAACCAATGAATATTTATCAAACTTGCGTTTGTCCGGTTTTTTTTTTAATAAATAATATGTCACGATCGAGCTTACCAATTTTATACTATGGAATCGACTTTAATATGGTTGGTATTTTACCTAAGCATTTGTTTTTAGAATATTTCTTTCAATTAATTTATATTGTACATTTCGATTCTTACTGTTTAATTTTATATAAATAACTATTTCTATGCGATTCCTTTGAATTGTTACCCTAATAACTATACCTATAATAGTCCGCCATATTGGGTCGCCCGCCATTTTTAATTTATAATGACATCACTCGACTAACATTATCTCGAATAAGATTTTTTTGGAAAATACATACTTTGAAATCAATTGCAATATTTGACCTTATAAAAAAACGAATTAGATAAAAGTTGATATATCAATTATCCTCGAGATAAATCATAAAAACAATTGTACCAATGTTATAAAGATTTGTCGTAGATTGTAATACCAACCTAAAATTAATGAAAGTGTAGATTTAATTCTTTAAATAGTTTGATAACATTTTTTATATAATAAATCATATATAAAACCTCGTTATACCGGCCATCGGTGCGTCCGATAATAAAACAATCTCAAGGATTTATCATTTTCCGTTATCATTGATAATATTCATTTAAAGGTCAGTTACAAAAAAGATTATCAGATAGTTGTCAACTTGTGAAAAATTAAGAAACAGTAATCGAGCCACATCGTCTTATATAAGCCAAGTTTATTTTCTCTGTGACCGATTTAACAGATACGTTGAAATAACAAAGTTTTCGATGCCATGAGCACAGATGAAAAATATTTAACTTATGTTCGTAATCGATCACAAATATAAAGATTGGTAAAACATTGAAATCGTTACTTCAACGGAGATGTATTTTTTTTTTAATATGTTTTTTAATTAGTAAGTGAACTCAATGACGATTAAGTATATATTTTTCCTCAACCGCTAACCTGTTCTACAATAATTACCGTAATAAGACAAGTCCATTAATTTATATAATAGATTAATTGAAATTACTTTTTTATATATATAAATTTTATCAAAATTTATTCGATTCCGATTATATATTTATAATCGTATTTATAAACGTATTCGTTTGTTTTGCGAATAAGACAGAAATTTTTGTTAGCCTAACCTATATTTTAAGTAAGATTGAAATCCGTTCAGCAGTTTTTGCGATGAACGAGCCACAAACACACATTCATACTCCAAAGCTAGTCATTACAGTTGTAGGATGTGAAAGTGATTTTAACTTTTCATTTTTGTTTTCTACACAATGAAAGTCGGTTTTTGTGTTACTTTGTGAAAGGACACGTTGAGATCAAAGTATTGTAAGATAGAAATTTAAACACAGTACATATTTTTATTTGTGATAATAATTGTATTTGGAAGTGTTTTATAAATTGTAACAAATTTTAATTAAAACAATAATAATGAAAGTAATTGAAGATTAATTACAGTACAATGTAATTTATGTACAAAAAACGATAAATTACTACTTAATATTAGGTTTTACGACCATTGTTAATAATTTGAAGTCAGCTAATATCTTACTTAAGTGTAAATTAACACCGATCCACAGTCGAGGACTTTGAACTGCAACACGACCCTCGTAACTTCAACACCTCAGCTAAACATAAACTTCAATATTGGCAATAATTATCTGATAATATTTCAGTTTCATCAAATTACCACCCATCACTCAAACTATTTAAAACTGAAAGGATTTTTAATGTCATGTCGTATGCAATAAACGCATAGAAAGTAGAGAGTAGACGATATGGTAAATTACGTAAACTTTGTCAATAGGTACCTCTTACAAGTTCGTATCTGAAAAATAAAAAAAGGCTTGAAACAACAGAAACAGAGTGTATAGTCGTGAGCAACATTGGATTTAACCGAAAAAGTTGCTTTATATAAGACTTTATTACTGACTTGCGATTTACTATTAACAATAAACATGTTTCATTAGAGGAAATAACCTATTATATATATTCGTAAGGAAGGGAAACGTATTTATTGTCCGACATCAGGATTCACGTCTCCGTTCCAATAACGTAAAATGTCATTAATTTTTTTTTTTTAGTTAAAAATTATTTTCAAGAGTTACATGCCTCATAATTCCTCTTTAAACTAGATAAATTATATATATATAATAGCAATATTTATATTGAAAAACCAAACCCAGTACCATCGTATTGAGGGTAGCATGAAAAATTCACCCCAGAAGACCGTCCTGTCAAATTTTTCACAAACGAATAACGAATTCAACGAGTGATTATAAATTATAACTAATTTAAATATGTTTCTAATATTTATTTACCTAATATGAATAAAATAGTGAAAAATGTATATATCAATAGCTTTTTTTTTTATTAAACTTGTTTATAGATTTAAATGTTATCTAGTATATAGGAAGTATAATAAATATTGGAAAAATACAAATCTCTGAATTCTCAATGACATTAAAAGCGATAACAAAAACTATAATATAATGTTATTTAAAGTTGAGAAATTAATTTTGGCCAGGAAACATAGCAAATTTTTTTTACGATCATAAACCTAAGAAACATCACAAGTTTTAATTATTAAATTCTTTGACATTTAATACGTCCCGGCGTCATAATTCAAATAAATAATATTGACGAATAAAAAACATATAATGCGTATAACAGACTCGAGTCAACACACGATCGCTTAATTGGTAAAACGACCGGGACGCGATATCCCGGAAGTCTTAATTTCAAATCCTGCCTCTTTCATTCTATATTATTTATCCGAATTTCCTTACGAATATTTATTTCTATCACAAATAGTTCTATTTATTTGGAATATCAAAAACATAATGAGATCTAAGACTTTTCCGCGGGTATTCATTTGTATGAAATTTATAATTTTAGGATTAATACGCGTATTTTATGATTTATACAAACTCTATACTCCCGACGTTTTCGTTACTTCGCAGTAACCGTGACCACGGGTAGACGAGATTCAAAAACAATCAACTTCAAAGTATATTGTACATTGCAACATACATGCATATATTTAATTGAAAATTATTATTGTACATCGTCATAAACCTTTTTGAGTTGACATTTTAATTGCATACTGTTAGTAATAATTATTCATAATAATTTAACTTGTGCTATACTTTATAATTCTAAACTTCGCATTATTCATATTCTGATATTTATTGGGAATTCTTGATAGTAAACTAGCGCCATCTGTATATTTGTTATAATAGTGTAAATTAATGTTGATAATGTTTCTGTACAGTAATTTAAATTTCCAAATACTTATTTTAATACTTGGTTTTATAATTTATAATTAGAGCCTTAGCATGTTTTACGTAATGTTCAGTGTTTTATTATTTAGTGGAAACTATGATGAGGGAAACTAGCGCCCTCTGTATGATATTGCAACTTACCCTCACCTAAATATGTTACCACTGAATATTGTAAACAGGATATAAGTGCCGGACTGGTGATTCTGTACGAGTTGTGGAGCAATAAACATCTAAGTGGGAGTACTGCCTAAATTTATTACTAACAATACTTAATGCAGTTACTGCTTAAAATTTTTACTCTGTTAATAAATAATCTGTGTGACATTTTCATGACAGTGTGGTTTGAAAATTATGGTAGGAAAAAGTAAGGTTACCTAATTACTTACTAAGATTTTTCAACTGTTAACTACAATTTATAGTTTATAGCAATGTCTCTACATTTCGAATTTTATTAAAGACATTTTATCTATTATTAAAAAAAATATATACTAGAAACCAGGATCATAAAAATACATAACAGTCAAGATATACAACAATGTATTAATAAAAATTAAATAATAATATTGAAATTTAAAAAATCCTATACGTTCCTTCCTTCTCTTATGACATTGTCAAGGAAAATAGTACTTGTAAATATGTATATTAAATTTAAATATTTTTTCTTGAACAAAATTTATACAAAGTTCTCACCAAGGTATAAGGTCCTTGACCATACAAATAATGTGAGGATTGTGTCTTTTGTGTTTGCTGGTGAACGACATGATGTCAACCTTGTGTATACAAATTCAATAACAAAAAAAATATTGAAATGATTTGATACAATAAACTCTCTAAAATTATATATCTCAGTTCCTAACAGCACATGCTTATGTAAAATATGAATTATAACCGGCAACAGAATTACAATTCATTTATTCGAAATAATTATCATATTATTACTATTATTATAATAAATCAACAATTTTATGATAGAGTTATTAAAATAAAATCATTAATATGCATACACCCTATGATGCACGGAATATATGTCAACTGAGCTCACAGGACATACAACACTGGATTTCCCTTACAAATAATTCATAAACTCTTCACTTGTTTCCTTTACAACTGTAAAAATTTTACTTTAAACGCCTGTTATTATATATATGTATACAAAAATACGTCTGTCACGATCCGGATGCCGATTATATCTTTGTTTGTGCTCTGTCTTGAAGTCAATATTACAATCTTGCAATATTTTTGTTTCTATCCTATCAAGTATTTTAAATCACATATATTTTAAGAAATTAGTTTTATCTCGGTCCTTTCGTTTTACAGAATAAATCAGTTTATTAACAATTAGACATCAACAGCGGCCATTAACGGATTTCCTTGTAAATTAATTACATAAACACAGCTCATACATCAAACGTATCATTAAAATTGTAGCCATATAATAACGCAATCACACGAAGTTAAGTTTTTCTTTAACTCCGCCGCCATTGTTGAAAGACAAAGAGTGCAAAAACTACTGTCAAAATGCTAGCTAATTTGTCATCACAAAGATGGCAAATTGATATGTCGCCAATTTGTGGCATATGTCATTTTTAGGGGAATGTAATCAGAAAGCCTACAGAAAAATCCAAACAAACACAAAGGATATGCAAATAATATAAAAATTATAATATAAGTAAATAGCACACGCATAATTTTACATGTTATCATTATAGGTAAAACATTTTGTTTTTATTGGATGTCTGCGTGACTTATGAGTTGTGAATGATCAGAGCAAAAGTATACAAACAAATAACTATGTATATTAAAGTACGAACTTAAATAAAACGAATTTATATTGTTTTGTAATTAAATTTTAATATCCTTTAACATATTGAACCCTTTTTTTCTCATTTATGCTAATATCGATTTTAATGTCGATTACAAGAGCTAAGTTTTAACAAGGAAATCGATGGGAGTCCTTGATATTGAAGTCACAACCTAAACTCTATAGTAAAATAACTTTGTAAATAAATACTTCATTTAAATAAGAATTGGATTTAATTATTTCAATTTGCTAATAAGTTATTGATGTATAGTAATCGGTGTTTCATTATTAATTACCAAGCCAATGATAACATGTCCGTTTAATATCTTATCTGTAGGAATTATAAATTCAATATATTAATATTGCATTTCATAATTGATTTGGACCTCAATTAGGGATCGTTACAACACGACTTCCACTGTATTATGACAAAGGCTGACAAGTTGATAATAATACGAGTGTGTCCTAAGACAACGGACAAAGGATCACGTTGTTTATTTAATAAAACGTGTAATGCAAAATCACTGCTTACTTACCTACAAGTCAAATAATATTCGATAATAAGGTAATTGAGACAAGTTCAAAAGTTATTAATTATTATTAATGTAGGGTTTTTTATATACTCACTGCTTTTCCGGCCTTCCTGTACTTTGTATGTGAGATCTGTGAAAGCCAGATCCACTGGCGGCCTTTTCGGAAGGTGAGTTAGGGTCTTGTGCTGGGCGGGAGTGATCGTCACCTTCAGACTGCCCTTCCTGTCGGATATCATAGGCTTAGCTTCCTCAGACACACATGTTTCTTTGTCCACTTTCATTTTTGCACAATGCTTTTGCGATATTTAGCTCGAAATCAAAATCATTTACGTCACAAAGGATTTAGAGTAATCTTGCAACACGTCCACCGTGCAACACTCCCGCGCACACACTGAGCCTCTGAGGACTGAATGTAGTCAGTGGTGATTATCGGATAGCGAGGCAGGGGAAGGGGGAGGCTATGTAGTTTTGAACTTTGCGCTCGCGCAGCGGATGTGTTTCAACTCGATCAGGGTCCCTTAATTGTTGTACTTTTTAAATGATTTTTGGCCTTAACAATAACATTAAACATTAAATATCAATATATAACCGTGACATTAGAAGAATTACTTTTCAACTTCCTGTAAAGTGAAAGGTTTGTTGTTGATTGAAATTCGCGATTAATTGATGGAGTGTATATTATATGAATTATTACTTAGTATCCCGGACATTTGGTCAAAAAGTATATTGACTAAGTCTATTTGTCAGGTTTGCTATCTTTAAAGATATATAAATTAATTATGACTATGGATCTCTAACCTAACCACCAGTTACTTCAGAGAAATTAAACACAGACAGTTCTCAGTTATCCATTTAGGTATACACAAATGTGATACTAACATCTGTGAAGACATTATGAAAAAACCAAATACTTTTAGTATTAAGTTTACAACACAAACTTGTAATAAAGGGAACACTATTAATTATTATCTTGTTTTAAAATGTTTTATTAAATCAGTTGATACTATAGAGAATTGCATTTATCACTGCTGTCATGACATTTTATGTTTTGCATGGCCTAAGGAATTTCTTTCAAATCCTTTGAAATCTAGAATAATATTTAAAATTTATCAATAAAGTAAATATTTGGTCCTAATCATGCCAAATTCCTTCCACCATTATAACCCTTTCAACCAGTGGTTCCCAAACAAATTTTTGAAATACCACTACATATAACTTATCCTATCTATATGAAATATCAAATCACCCCCAGGCTTCTACCCAACCCCTCCATTTTATTTCTGGTCTCTCACCACCCCTTTTATGCCTGCAGCATCCGCAAGGGAGCATTATTATTATTATGGGGGACTTTACAAAGGCCGATTTGAACCACTGACTATCTTAAGAAGACAATGTGAAGACAGGGCAATACATGTCATGTATTTTCAGGGTATTTATTTATTACAATCATGGATAGACAAATTCAAGACAAATTTAATGAATTGAAGAAAATATATATATAAAACAATTTTTTATAACTGCTGAGCCAGGAAGGAAAAAAATACTAAATTATTGAAGTGAAGCTTGTTTTAATAAACCTGTTTTCAACTACCAACCAGTTTCTTGATATTGACCAAGTAGTTCAGAGTATGGGATTTAAATAATTGTAATTATACAATAAAAATGTTCTTTACACAAATATGGTCCATACAAACCGAGAAGTGGCTTTTTTTTATTATAATTAAGAAAAACTTTCTAATTTTGTATGAGTAATGCATAATAGGTTTTACTATCAAGAAATTTTCCACATATGTATTATGTCTTATGCCGAAACTAGATTACAAGTTACAAAACTTTTATAAAAATAAGGAAATCGAGAAAAACAGGTCATGCGAATATGGCTACGTCGCATATTGCAATAATGAAATTTCACTATTTACCCTATGTTGCTGAGCAGAAACTTGCTATCCATTTTTCAAATATAATTCACATAACACCTATAAGACAGTATAAAATTCAATATTTCCTTAAACTAATTCTAGTAAACAAGGCACGAACTAATCTATCAACACTCAAAACTAATAACACTTTCGAGATTCAACTCATAATGTCAATAAACTCTTGACGACTGACAGCTTCTGTCAGAATTCTTTTTTTATTTAGTTTTTACACTATACTTCCTAAATGAGAGACTGTTTAAATGTATAAATGAAATAAAGTACAAATCAAATTTTATTAAATATAGGATCTTGAATAATTTCCTATAATTTTATATAGTTCTTTCAGTTAACATTTATACCAATTAAAACGTCTTTATTTTTATTACACATCGATATATGTTTTTAAATTTAGATATATATTTACTAAATAAAATAAAAGTTTACAGAAACAAGTATTACTGAATTATACTACGATTTTATTTTATTAAAACTAAAAATATTCGCACCTAGAGCAGGAAATAAATAAAAAATATGTATATTATGACAGCTCTTATGTCATAACTTGAAAACAAGGTGATTTGTTCAAAGTTAAATTTTTCATTAGTACGTCAAATAAACTAACAACAAGAATGTGAAAAATAATTTTATTTTATAGTAATAATGAAGCAATAAAAATATTTATATTGAAAATGGAAAGCGTTACAGTAAGTTAAACGAATAGTTTCTCTTTCTTTGCTGTGTGTAATATTTTAGGTAAACAGATGTTGTTATTCTTTGTTCCAGAATTTTTCTATATCACTTATCAAAGGTTTCATCGACAGCTTGCGTGGTATAACTGTCTTGCTATATTTGGATAAAGAAATAAACGAACGTGCTTTAAGCCGTTCCCCACAATTTGATACAGACAATAGTAAACAAAAAGTTAAACAAACAAAAATTAAACAGTAAGCAATACTATTACTCTAATATTCAATGAGCGAGAACTAGAATCAGTTATTGTTCAAATAACTCTGGTAAAATTAATTTGAAATAATTTCCTTTGTTTGCAGAGAATCTAAAGTACTTACAAGGGTTTTACAGTCATGTATCCTGAACGGGTTTATATTTTTGTTAAGCATTCTTATATTTGAATATGCTCTGTTGCCGAGTGTCAAGTACCTGGTCACACTGGTGTTTGGTCACAATCCTGGGGTGGCTCATAGTATTTGGGGATGGATGCAACCCTTTCTTTCGATGACTTTTCGGATGATATGGGTCCTGCCTCTCTTCTTGTTGAGCAAGCTGGTTAATAGTCTGTGGTTCCAGGTCAGTTAAAATTTAATTTGTTAATAACTAGCTCTGCCTGGTGCTTTGCCTGCACAGAATACTTAACACAATATATATAGCACTGTATGAAAATAGACTAAATTATTCCTAATACAACACCTGTTTGCCAGGGAAGTTAATGTAAGAATAAGTTCAGAAATTTGGATGTCAGCTGGAATTAAGAGATATAAGTTTCTTAAAACCTTTGTTTTCATATGTTTAGTGAAAAGCAGTTATTTTAATATAACAAAAGGACACTTAAATTTTCAGTTTATTTGTATTTGTGGAAATTAATTTTTAAACTTATTAAAGTCTTGACATATATTTTTTACATTATGTTATATGTATTACAATATATTCACTGTTTAAATAATAGGACATAGCAGATTCAGCCTATCGCCACCGGCGTGGCCGACCACAGTTTATGTCGAGCGTCAGTAAGATCATAGCCGACTCACTGTTCAGTTTATTGGTGCAAGCTTTATTTTTAGTCCAGGTAATATTATTGAAGACTACATTTTTTCACTTAATAAATTTCAATAATTATTTTCAACTGTGGTTTCACCTCTGGTTTTCATTTCATTTTTCTTCACCTTCCATTGTAAATTGTATTTTGTTGAATCTTATGTCACAAATGTATTATTTCGGACATCATTCGTCGGTCCTTACAAAGTTTAATTATTTTCTACCAAAGATAATGTCTCAGGAACTTGAAGTATATAACTTTGGCTAAGAGCATTTTCTTTTTTTGGTCACGAAAAAAATCTATTAATTCAACATTGATATAGATTCATATACAGTATCCACAGAACTGTTGATTGAGTTATTGTAGTGCAACTTATAATTTTATTTATAAATAATTTATGTAACTATATATATTTCAGAGTATGCTAGTCAGTATGTTACCCATAACATACATCGGAGAGTTGTTATGTCTTATACACATGTGTCTTTTGTACTCGCTGTACTCATTTGAGTACAAGTGGTTCAACATGGGCTGGGAGTTACACAAGAGGCTTACATTCATTGAAACTAATTGGCCATATTTCCTTGGGTTCGGTTTACCGCTGGCCGTCCTGACACAGATCCCACAGTCATATATAATAAGGTATGTCCTTATATTGAAATCATCAAGTAATAACATTTTAATGATAGAAATCAATAATTAATTAAAAAAAAATTACATCCACAGATGTATCTCGGTCATATAATTTTATTATATTCATATAAAATGTGAATATAATAAAAAAAATTAATATTATATGATAATTAATAATTTGTAAATGCCGTGTCCTTGGTGTGCTGTAGTTTTGAGTATGTTTCATTGTAAGCGGAACTGATAAAACATGTACTTTGAACTATTTGTTATCTGCTTGCTTTGATAGTTATGTAAATTTGTTATCAATTACATTTTATCAAAAGATGAAACACTAATTGTAGCTCATTAGTTAACTTATAAAATAAATTATTAAATATTACAAAGATTTAAAACAACTGAGTGATTGATATTAAATTAAATAATTAACTTACAATTCATTAAAATTAAATGTACATATATATATATTATTTTTTTCAGTGGTTGCGTATTTTCAATATTCTTTCCTGTATTCATCCTGAGCGGAAATGAGGCTACACCAGTAACTGGGAGGTAATAGTTATTATATACGATATTTTATTATTAAAAAGTTAAAAAACAGCTAAAAAAATATATGGAAAGTAATACAACAAACAACGTATTAAAACGTTCTAACTCATAATATGTATGAAATATAAATTAAGTAGGAAATTATTAAGACAAAATGTTCTTTCAACAACCATAGATTATAACCTACACTTGTTAAATTTTAATCAAAATTATTGGCAGGTTTATTATATATATATATATAAAAAAATTATTAAATTATTTCTGTTATAGTTAAAACATCCCTAATTTATTAATTATCTATCGTCTGTTTAGAATCGTATTTATTTTATGTTCCAGTGAGTATTCCCTCCGATTATTTTCCCCCGTGGTCGCCATTTCCAACGCCATGTTCCGCTTCGTCCGACGCAACGCCGACGACAAGATCAAATGACGAAAACTATCAAATATTCGTTTAGCAACAAACAAACGACGCGCGTGACTCATTCAATCAGTTTGTTTTGTAACGAATTTATATTTTTTCTTTAGCGTTTTTAGTGTTGCTAGTGACGCACAATATTTTTTTTTTTTGTTGACTCCTGAATACTATTGGATTTTTAAAAAGACAATTTATATCGAATCTGTAATGACTGTAGGTTAATGCTTTAGCTTTTATATAAAGAACCCGAGATACAGATATGTGTATTTAGGAGACTTGGAAAATCGTTTATATTATATATATTAATATGAATTGTGTCACATTTATGTAAGGGTTATAAGGACTGATGTTTAATGTTAATTTTGGGTCTTTGTTTGGTAAATTTAATGGTACTGAGGTTCGTCCAGAGATGGCGTTGTAATTATAAGTGGTTTTTTAGTACTGTCTCACCTTTCGCAAACCAATGGTGCCTGATTTCTCGTTTGATACGTTTCTTATTGCTAATAATGTGAACTTAGTTTTAATATCGCTCTATGGATAGTCGTTAGTTGTGATTTTATTTTTACATGACATAATTTATTAAAACATCCGAAGTCTGAATGCTCGTTTCAATGGAACCTCCTCCGGCAAATAAATCAAAAAGTGACATATATCAATTTATTCGCACATACATATGAAGATGTGTTACGTCAGCTAGCTACAGGGTGTTGACAAATAGAAATTGGAAATCTCAGCAGAAATGCAAGCCAAAGATGAGATACACTCTGTTGGCTTCGTGACAAGATTTTCAATCTGCATTTATGAACACGTGTCATATACTAAATACATTATCAACAAATCCATTGAATGGCAATTAAAATCAAATCCGCGGAACATCAATAGTATAAACTTAACACAACACATTTACATAAAAATGATTATTTTCGATACATACATACATATAAAAATCTTGATGGTAAGACAAAACTTAATTTCTAATCCCGCGTTACGCTTTGGGATCCGATAAAATTATCACAATTAATAAAAAATTAAACACGTGTACAACTACCTCCGTGAACGTGTACAGCTTACACAATATGAGATCTGCCGGGACACTTCCGATGACTCGCATACAGGTAGTAAGTAACAATGATCGTTTAGGAGACAGGGACATCCTAGTATACTAGGGACACCTAAATGTATTTTAATGTTATTCCTTATGTTAACACTACTAGTATATAATATTTAGCGTATGTTCTAAGCTACAATATGCTCGTCTTCACGCCAATACACAGTATCATGGGTCGAGGCTACGCTAACACAATTTATTCTTCATAAATCGTTTTTTCTTATTAACTAATGTTACATATCTTACGGAATGTGTTATTTCTGGTAATGATTCGTCTTAAGTACGCCGGGAAGCTGCGCCGTGGGACGCTTATATAGCGCCATAGGTTATTGGACTGTGTTTCTGTGAAAGCTAGTGTTACGTCGATATAATCATTAAGTGTGAGTAAATTTTTTAAATTTACATGTAATGAGTTTTAAAATATTTCTACTATGTTGAGAAAGTAGATTATTACAGATTTTCTCAATATAATTCTACTCTTAAGTTAAGTTATACATCAAATATATTTCATTATGTACACAATAATATATGACACTAAAACAGAACATAAGCACCAAAAATATACAGAAATCTTTTAAAATATTAACAGGTTTCTAAACGCATAACTTACTCTAGGGCGGACGATTAGTGCTGCACTCAACAGAAGCTTTGAACTGCAGAATAAGATTTCCCCAAAATAAACGTATAGTAAAGGAAAAGAATGTATTAAACAGTCGCGGCAGAAATGAAGCTTTTATAAATACTCGAAAGTTTAATGTTGGACAAGGAGTAATGGTTGAGACGCGAATACTGAAACAAGAGGGAGCGTCCGCTGGGAGCGTGTTTGTCCCCAGCAGAGACGACTTCCCGTCACCGCATCAACAGTAGCCAGCACCACGCAGCACACGACACAGCGGAGCTCGGCGGCCGGCCAGCCGGCGGGTCTAACCCAACCTACGCCATTATTAGTGTTAGCAATGTCCGCCGCTCGCTGCTGTTCAGCGTTCGGTCAGCTTGATTCTGATTGGTTACAATTTATCTTTCAGCAATGTGGTTACGTCGTGATGTCGTTTAGGGCAGGAATACTATCATTGGATCCGTAACTTGTCGGTTTAGAAGGTACTCGGCCTTGCGCAGTGAGTGAGACCCGACAAGTTCGATAGTCCACTACGTTAGGTATTGCTGTGTGCTGTGTCGTTGAGGCTTGGTTTATATTTTTATTTAATTCGTAACATAATAATTATTAAAAGAAGTAAGAGAAATTGACCCTGACCACGCTGCTGCGTGACTCAATAACCATCTAAATAATAACACATTATTGTATTTAGTTCATTGAAACAAGCAGATCTTACAATGACTTCATGATGGAGACTGTTTTTTTTATGACAAGTTAAAATATACCAACAATAAGACATTAACAACCAAATCTCGTAGTATTTTAAACTTAAGGAGCTGTTGTTTGGGTCAGAGGTAACCAAATAAGCCAGCAGTGTGCAGCAGTAATGTGTTGAGAGACAGCGGAACCTACACAACACTATGTCTCCCGCCCGACTCCGCCCGTCGCCCCATCTTAGATGTACTTTACAAGTCTCCGCTCCCGTCCAGTCCGTACACTGGACCAAGTCACTTACGTCTAATACTCTGAGCTGTTTATTTCTTAATCCCATATATGTACACGCTGGGAGTCTTATCACTAACGTCCTGACACTGTCAGCATACATTTATAAAGAAGATTTTTTTTTCTATGATACAAAAAGCTTGAACTTAGTTGAAATTTTCTTTAAAGTGAATTGAATCTCGCATTTTAATATTTTTTTTTAAATACATACCATAAAATTAGGACGAATATACACATCACAATACTACGTCTGAACATAAACGCTCGTGTAATAGACAATTATTTTTTTTTGTTTTCCAATATATATATATATATAATCTGTGTTTCTGAACTTCGATAACCCGTCTAAATTATTTTTCACTTACAACACCATATATTGCGCCTACTAACGCGTTTAAAATTTATGTGTAATAATTAAAACAGTATTTATTATCTTATAACTAAGAGATCGATATTAATTATATTAAATCGATCATATAATGTGTACACCTTACACCTAAGACGAGTTTCCATGAAGTGAATACGGACAGTTTTGAAGTTTCTCACTCATATAACATATGCGAGTGCTGCACGTGCTGGTGAGTGTTGATGAAAAACTGCAAACTGTCGGTATTCCGTTCAGCGCGGACATCTCGCGTTAATAGTCATTAAATATGTCGTGATTTATAAATTATTTTCTATTAAAAGTGCGTCATGATTTTACATTATACAATAACATTATATACTTTGATCCGACTCTACCTTACATCGGGAACTCTACAAATAGGATCGTGTCGTATTTTTATTATAAGAAGAACGTTTCCGTTCTATTTCTTTTGTCGTTATGATCCATCATCTTCGCTTGTCTGTGGTGATGCTGATCATCACCCATCATCAATGCTCGCCTATGCCATCTCTTCCCGGCGCCAGCTCACAGCAGCCGCACCAGCAGCATGCCGACCGCCGCGCCGGCCGTCAGACCCACACTCAACATGGTGGCGATCACGCTCGACGCTTTCTCGCGCTCGTGGATTTCCACGACTCTGTACAGAGAATATTATTATTAAATAATTAAAGTTAAATATATTTAACACAGCCTCGCCGTACTTTAAGTCGGATTATTTTGGTAAAAAATTAATAAAATACATAGTATTAATTTAATAAATCTCAAAAGTGAACATCTTGTATATAGTCATAGAGGTCTAAGACTTCCGCGAGTGTTCAGCTCAATGAAGCTGAATGAACTAGAGCTTTAAGCGTATGTATTGCTTGTGGCGCCACCTGGTGGAGTTGATCATGATGATGTTGGTGAGGTAGCCGTTGGTGAAGGCGAACACTATCATGATGGTGATGTACTGGTAGTCCCAGGGGAAGAGCACGGGCAGGTGCTGCCGCGGCTGGGCGTTGCACAGCATCAGCAGCGGCACGCCGACCACGCGCAGCACGCTCAGGGACGCGATCACCCACTGGTTGGTTGGCTGGCGGAGGGCGGGGACGTTAGACATTATACATGACAGCGCGCTAGGTCGCCAGTTACTGTATGTGGCTAACGAGATGTAAGACTCTCGCGAGCATTCATTTAACTTATACTAATGTCTTAACCGAAACGTCGCGAGGACGTTATCCGAAACATATTAGTTTCTGTGGTGGTTTCTAGTCGTTATTCTCTATCTACACATCGAGCGGCTGCTCCCGACATTATCCGACACGGACAACCAGCGACATCTGCTGGACGTTTATAACAAAACGGTTTTATCAAGTGATTCGTTCGTATGTAATCTTATGTATGGGGAAGATAATTTTAAATTATAAAAATATCGTAGCAGTGATATCTGGTAAGCGGCCCTGACCGTCTGTTCGCAACAAACGAAGTCTGTCTGTACTTTAATCGGTTCCACAAAAATGCGAGGGATTTTTTGTGACGTTTATTATCTTGCACTCACTCGCAACAGGAACGCCGAGGCGAGCCTGCCGGAGTAATCGCCGCAGTTGAAGATCAGGTAGTTGACGACCGGCACGAAGAATATGTCTGGAACAGGGAGTCATAGGTGTTATATGTGTGGTGTAGAGTGGATGTGTGTGTGTTTGTTGCTCTCTCACTCAAAAACCACTGAATGGATTTTAATGATAATTTCCTGCGTTGTGTCACGAAGGTCACACCATCAAGATGATTTTTTTATGAAGTCTAAGTCTGTTGGGTTATAATTAAATAAATATTGTAATAGGTAATATTTTTTTCCATATATCAACTCAAGACAAAGTCCAAGCAGAGAAAGCAGCCGGCACGAGCTTGTAAAATATATATACATATATATAAATGTACGTAATCTCTGCTATAGTGGTTATTTTAAACGGAGTGGTATGAATTGACGCGGGACTCACTGTTCCAGTCGGTGCCCGTGGTCACCGGGTGCGACTCCACCAAAACCGTCACAGCCGGGTACACGCAGATGGATATCCCGAAAACAGCGAAGATGCTGAACGCGTACACCCATATCTTCTTCAGTATGATCAGCATGGACGCGTCCCTGTGCCTGTTGGTCGCCACGCCCGACCCTCGGAGGATGTGGTATGAGAAGAAGTCTATCTTGTTCATCAGGACGTAGGACACGGCCGATATGACCAGAATGATATCCGCCATTATGAAGTATATGAGCGCGCTGTGGAGCGGGGATATCTTGAAAGCCAGAGATATGATCTGCGCTATGGCAGCTATGATACCGCCCAGGGACTGGCCGCTCATCACCGCGCCCATGTACTCCTTGGAGAACTTGCTGGCTACACCGACCAGACTGCCGATGAAGATAGCGCTGGCAGCTGAAATATATATCTCACTGTATGAGAACTGCAACGTTCTAAGAAAATAATACATAAGGAGATCTAAGACTTTCGCGGTTTTCATTTAAATTAAACTAATATTTTCGGATCACTACGCGAATTTTATTATTAAAAAAAAAACTACACACTCCCGACGTTTCGGTTACTTTGCAGCAGCCGTCATGACGAGCAGATGAGATGTAAAAATAATAAAATAGGTGAAGTAATCCGAAAACATTCATCATCATCATCATCATCAGCCTATCGAAGCCCACTGCTGAGCAAAGGCCTCTTCTCACATGGAGAAGGCTAGAGCATTAATCGCCACGCTTGCTCAAGACGGGTTGGCGATTTCAATCTTATAATTAGAAATTATAAGACCAGGTTTCCTCACGATGTTTTCCTTCACCGTTTGTCAGTGGTGTCTAAATACACTTAGAAAGTACATATGATTCGGAAAAGATCACATTGGTACTTGCCAGGTTTGGTACTTGCCAGGTCAAATTCACGAGAAAATATTGCTATATCCTACTAATATAACAACCAAAGAAAAAAAATTTATGGCCGTTTATAAAACTTTACATAAATACTGAACAATTTTTCTAAATTCCGTGAAGTTCGAGCGAAGAAACGACACAACAGCGTGCTTAGCCCGAGCACGAAACTTTTCTACACACGTTAACAATTTCTCATTCATAAATCTTGTCGTATAGTATTAAAGTACGCAGCAGAACACCTCGTATGCAATGCAACAATGCAAGCTCGTGCATATGCTTAAAAAAATGTTTAAATACTTTTTTCCTAACCGCCACCGTTTTTGAGACGTAACGATTCAATAAGTTGAAAGAGCTGTAATCGTCATAGTATGCACACGTTTCCGCGCCGCCTTTCAGATAGTGTACTTAGCGCGTTTCTTTAATGTGGTTTAACCGGTAGGCTTATTCCACTGACCTTTTGTGATTCTGTTTAATTACAGTTATCCAATACTTACAGTATTGGATAACTGTAAATATTGCCAATGGTTGAAAATGATAAAAGGGATGTGAATTAAAAAAAAATAAGAAAATTTCCCCATCTGAATCTAAACTATCATTATCTTCTACTTTCTCTAATACATTTTCTCCCTTCTTCTTCTTCTTGTTTATCTTCTTCATTCTGGGTCTTAATAAATTTCCCCAATAATGACTCATCGCATGTCTTTTCGTCATCAAATTAATCTTCAATTGTTGGCGATTCAACATAAGAGCAGTCCGGCCTGAACACTTCGTACAAGTCACAGAACAAAACTTTCCAACTTTTTTGGGACTGCATTTAGCAATATATTCCTTTTAGTTGCAAAAACCATTTGTGACCTTTGACCCCGAGTAAACTTTTTTGCACGTGCCGGATCGACGAGGACTTTTCACATTTCCTTTATAATAGTGTTTTGAACAATCCTACCAATATTCAACCAAGTCTACATTTTTGTAACTTTTGATGTCTTCATTGACCGGACTACCGTTTCTTTGTTCGGAACTCCAAGCAGAGTTGCGATACAAACTAGTATAGAATAACATCTAATTACGCAATATATTTTCCATCTGTCAAAGCTAATTCTAAGTGCAGTGCGCATCGATAGTTACTATCGTGATACTAAAGGTCAATTAATTATTAGACGCGAACGCAGATCGTTACATACAACAGCTTTATACATTCATTGTAGTATAATTACTGTTATGTGTCAGAAACATTTTCACCATATAATTGTTGGCAAGATATATATATATATATATATGTATGTATTCAAGTTATAATTATGAAATTTAAGACTACCCCCTCAAGCCTCAGCTTCATTTATTTCAAAGCACACACAACCACACAACTCGATAGACTGTATGATTAAAAATTCAGTAGATTTTTAATGACGTAATAGTGATCTATTACTATACAACTGAATCTAGTGTATAGATTTAGATATAGACAGTGTAGACTCTAGACTGTAGACTACGGACTAATTGTAACTCATAAACCCAGCTCTCGCGTCTAATTAATAATTAATTAGTGAGAAAATAAAAAATAATAATAATTGTAATAGGTTCATAATGTTTATTGGCGGTCGAGTTTCCTTGCTATAAGCTGTCTTAAAAATTGACGATGCAATACATTTTTATTCGTAAACATATATAATTTGAGACGACACTGCTATTGTATAACATTTTGCAAATTTACCGAAAAAGAAAATCCTCCTAAATCAAAATTAAAAACACTTCTCGTTCTTTGGAATAGCAGAAAAACAATTAAATATTTGTATTATTCCGTAAATTATTACTTAAAATATATGTCTTTGACAAGAAAATTTAAACCCAAGAATGATCTTAATCCATAAGAGAAACAAAAAAAAAATTTTTTTTATCCAAGGTCAAGAAAAGGTAGACAAAGATTTTTTACTGTCGTCCGTTGAACCCGCACAAATTAAATGGCATTCCCATGTTTTGCGACTTGTTCAAACTATAAACGTATGTGACGCTTAAAACTTCAATAATCTATATATATTATTAAATATCACTTATGAATGGGAATATTTAACAAACGTGAGTTGATAAGGATTAAGGATAATTACAGTGTGTGCTCCAAAATAATAAAAAATACGCATATATTAAAGTTTTCAAGAAATTGGTTAGATATAGTTTTAATTAACGTACATTTAAACTGGTGCAAAAGAAGGAGATCGCTCGTGGAACGACCCCTAAAGAATGTAACAAAATGCAAAAAATAAAATACTGTAATATGAAATGGACTGATATAAAGCTATTAAACAAAAATGTTTACTCACCAGTCATCACCACAACCGTCACCATGGTGATGATGAAGAAGGTGTTCTGCCATTCATCAGTGTCGACCTGAACGAAGGCCGTGGTGATGAGGAAGCACAGCGTCACTACCAACAGAGACCCTTGGAGCCGCGCCTTCACCGATACCCTGACGCGATGTCATATAATACAGTACTTGGAATAATTACTGACTTACAAACACATACATACATACAAAACATAACATCATATTTTGAAGTCAGTCAAAAATCACGCGTAAAATAAGTGCTCACATTCAACTCGACCCAATTATTTATCATAGACATGCCAGATAATGTATTGGAAAACCTCTGAATTATATGGCCTAAACAAGAACGCTATATTGATAATAATCGTACGGAAAATAAAACTATAGAAAACAACCAAGTACATCATATATAAACATTAGCACATGGTAGAACCGTTTATGTTATAAGAGTGAAACACTTGAAAACTATCTGTATTTATTCTGACAGCGAGAACTCGTGGTAGGAGTAAAAGGAACTTAGCACAAGTTAGTATCGTCACACTGCACGAAGCGTTTTCCCGTTTCACAGTCAATTACCACCGACAATATTATTGCGTTACTATATTGCGTGAAGTTTCATGAATGTCCAACTATAAACGCTCCGTATGTAGTGTAACCATTCAAACTTATAGTATTTTATATCATAAAACAATTAGAAATCAACTGTTATTTAAAACCAATGAGGACATCGAAGTTTTTTTAAAATGAAAATAGAAGACCTTGAGAGAATATAACCTTGTTTTATTTAATGTATAATGGAAACGCAATCACACTTACACCTGCTAGAGGCCATTAAAACTGAATCACAAACGAGAATTACTTCGTTAAAATCATTTGAATATGTAGTTAAATAATTCAGAACCGTTTTACATGGCCCGGTAGATTTGTTTTGGATTTTGGAAGAAGGAAAATATTATTTCTGTAACCAGGATTTGAACTCGTTATTTCTGGAAGATCGCATTTCACTTTTAATACCTGTTGTATCTATAATAACAATAATTCAAGCATTTGCTGTAACCACACGGCATACACCTAATCCAATGTTGCTTTACACTTAAAATCTCAGTCACATGACCAGTCAGACAACATTCTCATAGATATTTTTACTCACAGAACCTTTCATACAGAATAAGCAACAGTTCTTGAGTTGCTCCAATGTGTTGATTTGTGCCGGATAAGTCAAATTAGTAACTTATATAATTAATAGCTTCCAAAAAAATAACTTACAGATGGCCATAAAACGAGTTGAGCATGAGGAATATCAGGTTGGGTATAGCGGTGCCCACATTGAGGTAGGATGTGAACTCAGCCTGGAACTGTGTCTTACGGACGTAGAATGTGAGGTTGCTTGGTGTGACATCTCGGAACTTGTACATCCAATACTGCAACAATGTATTACTTATTACAAAACACTTACTCTGTATTGTGTGATATTTTAATAAATATAATTTTTCTTAAAACTTCATTAACCATATTATCTACTTTAGCAAGTTAAGTAACAATATAAAGATATTGCATGTTTTTTATTAAGGCAATGTGTTTTCAAAGAATAACTGAAAATTTTATTTGCAAACTATCCAGTACTTTTGATATTCTAAACTTTGAGAGACAAATTTATAAATTTTTAATTAAATCATGTATTTTAGTATATTTTGTTATATAAAGAATATCTAATATGACATATTAAAATTTTTGAAATAACATTAAAAGTTAAAATATTATATCTGCCTTGATTTATTTTGTCTATCTATTGCATGTTGCATTACAACTATGGCTATGTAGGAGTAAGTTAAGTCGGTCAAGAGACCAGAGAAATCCAATATTGAAAATTGAAATATTGATTTACTGTTTCCTACTTCAGTTGAGACTAAACACTCTGAAGTTGAGACGAAATAGACACAATGTAAATGCAATAAATATAAAAAAAAAAATCACAAAAAATGGTGGAAACCTTACAAAACTGATTTTTGAACAATACTTACTTTGTTATATAACTTTATGTAATGTCAGAAAAATATGTAAAAAATCACTAAATACTACAGTTTTAAAAATATTCACACAATACTTACCATTAGTTTTTATTAGAAAGATATTATTATATATTATTTGTTTAATAACTACTTAGATATAAATTCGTGACATTCGATCCATTGTCCGTTATAAAATTGTCTCAATAACAAAATCATTATATTCATGAGTAGAATGTAGTAAATGAAAATAAAAATCTTTGTTTTCAATATTCATTAAAAAAAATTCTAAAAATTAAAATATTTTTAATTAAATTTCTCAACAAGGAAGAATTTAAATGATAAAGTTATCAGTCACAACACAAACGATATTCAATCTACTGTAATAATTACAAATAAAATTGTAAACAAACAAGTTTTATTATATGAGAGTGATAAAATTTATTACCAGTACATTTAATATTATAGCAGCTTGTGATATTAATTTCTAAAAGAATAAGATAGTCAACATATTTCTCATATTTCTCTAGACAATTACTATTAATTATGTTCTATTCTAGACTGGAAGCAAAAATATAATAAAATCAACATAAATATCCTCATTAATAGTTCTTCTATACCACTCAAACTATATTATACTTCATCTTCATAAGTATTAGTCATTTTAAATAGTGCACTATGCAAATTAATTTAAATACAGTATTCATTATCTATTGGTATTTATCGCCATCATCAGATAAAGAAATAAGATGCAATGCTAAAGCAGATTGGATACCTACTACTTAATAAGAGTAATATAACAAAGGATTTTGTAAGTAAGAAAAAATCACCTATGTACACTTGTTGTACGTAATATTGACAAATGATATACATGAAATAAATTAAAAAAATACTCACATCATTGGCTGTTATAATGAAATTCCAGGAAACAAGCGAAGTGATCCCAAATAAATAAAACAAAATGTAAACGAGACAGTAGCGGTCGCGGGGCTCCTCTGACGGGTCCAAAACCTTCGTCGAACACGAGTCATTCACCAGCTCCCGTTCTTCGGAATAATCACCATCATCTTCTTGCTCAATACTCTCTATATTATAATCCTCATTGTTTATCGATCCAGTTGTGTCCATGGTGATATTGATTTTTCACAAGAGATGTTCCCATAAAAAAATAAAACAAAATAATTTAAAACTCATTTAACGCTCATTCAAGCGCAGTTGTTGTGATTAAGAGGGCCGCTGTTTTCATTTTATAATAATCATTATTAAATCGAGCACAATCTGCGATTCTATGTAATATCGACATTTTAAACTCTGACTTTGCAAATCTGTGTTGCCAGATATTGGATTTACTAGTCCTCAGTTATTGATTAATGCCCCTTACTTAATTGAAACCAGAGCCAAAAGACTCTCGTATTAAAAATTCATAAATAATATTATCGAACTACATAAGAAATTAAAATAAAATATAATGTTTGAAATAGTCAGACAGTGTTATTTATGATCGTCGCCAATTGGTAAAAAATTATTTTGTTTTATAGACAAAGATAGATATATTAAATAAATTCTCATTTCTCTTTTATGGTACAAAATTATAAAACAGTAATTTCCTCATATGAAACAAAGTACTAATTTAAGCCTAAGTAAAATTAAATTACTACATGTAATATGTACCTCTTTCTCTTGACGAACTTAACGAAACTAATAGGTAGGTACATAAAAATAAAGGAATTTTTTTTTTTTACGGAATATCTATTCTTCGTGGATTTGTTTATGATTACAAACTGATTATTGATCACAATGAATTATTGCAGAAGGTTTTAGTAATATTAAAAAAAAAAACTTATGACGTGCATATGAAAGTTAAAACATATTTCTGTGTATTATTTATCTCGATGAAATTTTTTTTGGGGGTCGAGTAAAATTAATATTTATATTAGAGGAAAAGAGGATATTAATAAGGATATGACAAATAAAATATTTGAAATAAGAAAATAATATTCCTTTTAATCTTTACTGTATTTACAAATTTGTACGATTTGTGTTAAGATATTAAAGCGTAGTTAACTATAGTGGAAAGTTTAATATAGAAAGACGATCATGTTTAGAGTACAACTGATTGTTGACATAGTGTAGAAATTGTATAAAAGTTATAAAGAGTTATATTTATTTTGTAGAAAAAAATTAAACATTTAATCTTAAAATTACATAAATCTTTACATATATATCTTTAAAGGACGGACATTAACATACATTTATAATATTTTAACTAAATACTAGTAAAAATGTCAATTTAATATTTTAATAATTCAACTAAATAAACTAAAATCTATGTCTAGTTATATTAATATTTTTAGTGAAGGGAGTACGGCGGTACCTACATAAACAATGTATTTTTTTAATGGTAACAATGTTTCAACAAACTTCACGATAAAATATGTCACCGATGTTTCTATATCAAGTGTTGAGATCGTTATGTCTACATTACAAATTAATTAAAAGTATATCAATAATATTTAATATTTACGTTCTGAATTCAGTACATATAAAAAATATATATTTTAAAATGCACTTTAAATATTACAGTACTTAGTAAGACATTGTCAGTCTTTAATCAAACTTATTCTAATGGAATTATGGTGTAAATATATTTTTTAAATATATATTCATAAGGCCCCAAGAAAAAACATTTTTAAATCTATCAATCTTCATAATTGACTCAATTAAAAAAATTCAATTCAAATTCGCGCCTTTGAAATAAGTCATTAAAAAAGTATTTTAAAATTTTGTCCATGATTAAAATAGTCTTTGTCTAATGTTATTTTTATCATTTACGGTTGAAATAATAGTTGCCATTATGGTTTTTACTAATAGTTGATTACCCTGTGTGTATTTCCTACATTATTACATGGCAGTTTCTAAAGGCTGGCTGTGTGCTCTATTCGCTTCGGAGAGTTGAGAATTTTGTGAGTCTTCGAAATCGAAGTTGGTTTCTAAAAGTGCTTCCGATCTCGATCTGGTGTATAGATCTGATGGGTGAAGGTCTGGTGATGAAGTGGCACTGGCTTGATAGCTTTCTGGATAACTCGGTTCATAGTCATAGTTAGTTGGATAATCTGTTTGATAGCCGGGTGGTTGCGGGCTGGGCAGTCTATCATCATAATATTGAGGCTCATCTGTAAATAATATGGAATTCTTACTTTCTTGTAATGCAGCCCTGGAAAGTATTGGCAGAGATGTAGATTAAGCTCAGAGGTGTTATATATGAGAGGTTCAGGTCCAGATGATTGATTGGTGATGATAAAACTACTGAAGCTATTGTCTATTTTGTGTTACATAACACCATAAAAAAAACATGGCTTTATGCTGGTTAGTTTATAAACACTTGTGATATTAAAATTGACTGAATTTTTATAACTATTGACAATTGAAATTAAGATACTAAAATATTATGAATATATCATTTTTAGATTACCTCGTCTATGTCCAAAGGTCGTAGCGGGTACAGCTCCAGCTTGAGGTTGTTCTGGCAGCTTGGATCTCAATTCCATCAAAAATGATAATTTCGGTTGACCTCCATGGTCCCGAGCCCCATACGGACCGTAGATCTTCCCTTCCCTTTCAAGTTCCCTCTTCATGAATATAGGGTCGTCGGACTTGTCACCCGTCAAGGGTAATGTATCCGAGTTGAAGTACTGCGAGGGGCTGGTGGGCGACAGAGTGTCATCCTCGGGTGAAGTGAGTCCTCCCGGGTGGTGTATTATCGGCAGCTCCTCAGTGGCCACGGTGTTCATGGATGGCGCTCCGCTGGCGGAGTTCTCCTTGTACCCTTCGTTCTTGTAGGCCAGGCTGTAGGGCCTGTTCTGCGGCACACTGTACTCGGGTGAAGCGGGCTTCCTGTTGAAGGTGCTGTGTTTCAGCTGTATGACGTTGTTGGGGTTGTGCGCTTCGTATATGTCGAAGCTCTGCGTGTCCTCCAGCGACGAGTTGAACTGACTCTTCTCCATGGACTCCATGGACGTGGTCGAGGCGAGCATCTTCTTGTAATCCGAGCCTTTCGTCAGTGTGTCCGTGGAGCGAGCGCTCTGTCAATACAGATATGTGTGGAGTATAATAATTAGTTACACGTTAACATCCGAGTTCTGTAAGTGTTCATACCATTTGGACCATTTTCCTCCTGTAGGTCGTGTCAGGGAAGCCTCCGTTAATGCTGCCGATAGACCGCACTGAGTGCAGGGACTGTCGGATCGAGTTCCGTCTCTCGAGTCGCTGAACGTGTCTGTAATCACATGTCAATGTGTGGGTAGCAAGTGGTTTGACAGAACATTAGTAGCGACGGTTTAAATATTTTCTCAATACTTATGAATTTCATTATGTTATAGTAATTAACATATTTTTTATATAAATTTATGGTTGGTTTGAGTCTCTTTATTTCTTGACCAAAAATTGTCCTCTATGTACTCACCGATGTTTGGATTTGTAGTACCAAGCTACGAGGGCGAGTGCCACGAGCAGTACCGCCGCTCCCAACACACACACGAAAGACACTACCAGGGCGTCCCCGCGCCATGACAGAGGATCGATTGAGATTTTAGGGTCTGGAGGTGGAGAGACGCAACATTTAAGAAACCAAATTAAAGTTTTACAATAATTAACTTTTTATTGTCAGTAGGTGTATATTGTTTAATGTATAAATATTACTTCAAAATCTTATAGATTTGATATTTTTGAAGTTATTGTCTATACAAATATATATATGTAAAGTAATATTACAGATCAAATATCGGAACGGGACGCATGTACATGGTCGTTTTTAAGGTAATGAGGGTAGTTCATTTATTCAGATACATAGCAATGCAAAAAGCAACCTAATTGTAATATGAAAAAGGTACAAATTCAACTGTCAGCGAGTACGAAACTCTTCCTACTTATGACTGTATATAACACTTGTCTCACCAATTTCGCATATGAACGCATTCTTTTGGCCACAGTCAGTGATCTCAATGTCCGAGTAGGCGAAGGAGGTGCACTGCGTGACGTAGTCGATGTGGTTGACCCACACTCGGTCGCCGTACCGCACCCACTGGTTCTGACTGTGGATGAACTCGTACAGGTCGTCGTAGTTACCGTTCACGTACGGCATGGACGCGTTGTCGGACTGGGAACAGCAGTGCGGTCATAAATATATATTACAGTGACAAGGGGTACCGCTGTATCGAAAAGATATGCTGTGACATAAAAACAAGGTTCAGCTGAGGCTCTGCTTCACGAACGAGCGAGGTGCGGACCCCTAGCCTTGGGGATGTTCCGTTCTAGGGGCTTAACAATTAAACTATCATGCTATTCGATTGACAACCAGATTAGTTGGTGTGAGCATTTGGATAGCGACATTCGAGCTGTGATTATATGTATTGTATAAATATAGCTTGTCTTGTTAGTAGTTCAACAAAGTAATGTAATGAAGCCAGTCGGTGGTTTCCCCAGCTTCCGTTAGCATTTAGCGATCTGTTGAGTATTTTGAATGTAGTGCACATATACCTTAGCATCTAGCTAGCATCTGTATAATACATGTAACATGTGTTCATTTTACTTTACATAAGATTCATGCTGAGTGTGCAGTTAACAATTTTTTATTTTTTTTCGTAACCTAAGGCTTCATTCGCACTGGAATCGTGGAATATTTTGTCAATGTCAACGTTTTTATTTGCTGGACGAATTATAGTCTCAGTACCTACTGTGAGGATGAAACACGAAGGAGTCAATATAGTGTTGCACTAAGGGTGTGACAGTTCACGCGGCAGTCCCATCCTTACTCCTTAGCGTGATAACCTCAAAACTCTTACTTTTAAATGATGCATCCATGAAAAAAACATATTTAAAATTCTTTCTAATAATACCGTCTCAATTTGTGATTAATGATCTTTAGGAAACAGTCGATTTTTTTTTATCAAAATATGCGTTATTAAGTAAAGCGGACCCCTAACATATTAAAGGAGTATTAAAATACTTTAGGGCGAACAAACATCCTAAATATCCATATCATCAGACGGAAAGCATGTCTTATGATAGTTAATTATACTAACCAGACAGAAGGCCCGCGCCTCGTGGTATGTCATGGGCGCGCCGATGTACATGTAACAGGTCCCGGACAACGAGACCCAACCCGGAGGACACTTCCCTCCGCCCAGGACGGACGCGTTGTTCATGTAGTAAGGTCTGCGGGCACCAGCACGGATCGGATCATCGTATAACAAACGAGCGATTAAAGCCTTAATATGAAATGTCGTGTTGGGAATGGCGGATGCTCAGAGTGGAACTAATAATATTATGTGTCGTTAACTACTGCCGAAGACAGCCATTACAACGGTTACACAGCTGTATATAACATATGACATATTTCATGTGTAGTGTGATCCACCCTGTATATAGAGTAGTATATGTTCTGTCTCTTTCGCCCCCTCCTCTCTCTCTCTCTCCCGTGTGTACCTGTAGTCCACCTCCAGCAGCCTGGGGTCGTCAGCGCGGTCCCTCACCCGCCCCGCCACCGCCAGACTCTCGTTGTAACTCCAATAGTTGTGCTTAGCGTCCACTCGAGTACGCCATACATCCAGAGAACTGAACACCAGAATAATTTATTAATCATATATACACACACACACACATATATATGTATATATATAAGATTTCATATCCCCGGGATCATAGATAAAATATACACATGTTTATTCTACTACGTATCCCATATTATTTTTTTCTTATTTCACTTGTATAAACAGCAGTACATATTCATGCAAAATTTATAATAACCATGTCGTAGATTTTAATGAAAAAAGTCATATGTGAAAAATAGGTATACTTGTTATAAGTATATATTTTTTACATGTAATAATTTATTATTAATAGATTCAAAATACGCAAAAATTTAATATTTTTCACATACAACCTTTTTAATATAAATATATAACATTTATTTAAATATTGTTGAGCTCACCTTATGATATTCGGGTTATAGTCAACAAAGCTACGTTCCGGCCATGCAACAAAAACATGCATTTTATAATGAATACTTAGCCAGACAGAACATGTAGTAAGGCACAGGTATTAGTCGTGACGTCACACGACATGTGGCATGTCTCACATGGATCTGTTGACGGTGATCATCTCGTAGTCGTTGTCGGGGTTGAAGAACACGTTGTCGACGTAGTGCTGGCCAGCGGTCCCCGCCGCCACGGTGGCGCGGCCCTCGCGGTCCAGCGCGTAGTTCCTGTCACATAAACAAACGCGACCCTTACTTGTAATTAAAAAGGACATAAATGCTTAATACATTTATACTTGAAATATATTTTTTACATAAAATCGGTCTTTGCTTGAACTCAGAGTCATTATTTGAAATTGGAATCTTTTCTTGAAATATATATTTTTTTGATATCTAGTTAACTGTCAAATTCCTAACATATCAATAGAACCTCCAAATACAATAAAACATTGCTAACGTCCCTTATACTCCTCCATCTTTCCGTTCTACCTACAATACCAAAATAAACAAACAAACATTCCAATCTAGATGTATTCTTCTTTGTAGCTGTAATAATAGTTAGTAATGGTAAAGGTCCAACTCTGGCTTTCAGTATACTTTAACATGTATTAATTTTTGAGCAATTAAAGTAATATTCTTTTGAATCTATATATATATATATATATATATATATATATATATGTGCGTGTAGGTACTCGTATATGTCTCACTTGTAGAATCCGTTGTGTGACGTGGTCTGGTATATGGGCAGGCGGACTTTGTGGAAGCCGGACACGTCGAGAATCCTGAGGCCGGTGTTGTGGTGGACGTAGTTGTGGCTGAAGTTGGAGACGACCTGATGAAGAACGATGACGTCTCGGTACAAGGCCCGGTTGCGGGTGAAGTAGTTGCGGTAGATCGTCACCTCCTGGTACGGGGATGACTGGCGACCTGGAACACGTCAGCATCATAACATGGTGATCATTGATTTTTCTTTGTATCTTGTTTTGGGTAATTTAAAAGCATTCAAAGATTTTTTGGGCTTCCAAGTTGGTCGTATTTGTTTTTAAACAATTTTACTCTTACTAGTTTATGTTTTTAATATTAATAAAAGTTCACGTCATTGTTAAAAATTTATCAAAAACTGATTTTCTATTTAGATGAATCTTCTATATAAAAACCAAGCAAGTTACATGATAGTGAGTTTTTCTTGACTATATTTTTCCTATTGAAGTTGTTTTATTACGTCAAAATCAATATTTTTAAAATTACCTTCAACCTGTAGCGCTGGTCTGTCGTGGTTAGCCAAAAATAAATTATTATGTATCCACCCGCGCAGGGAGGTCGCTGAACCCCGGGAATCAGCTCTCACCAGGAGGCCGCCGACATTGTTCCGAATTAGATTATTCTGGAACAAGGGATTTTTATTAATCGACTTCAAGTTGCTCTAAAATTGGCCCCAAAAATAATTAAATTAGGATCTGACTCAGGAAACGCGAGCTAAGAAATGTCTGAAAAAAATCTACTGTCATTCAGAGTTGATTAATTGCCTTTTGAAAAAAGGATAAGTTATTTATTTTATTCAACAGTTCCTGGATTTTCGACAATGGACGAAACTTCTCATGGTTCAATGGACTCACCGTGCGGGTGGCGGGTCCATCGCGTGGCAGGGAGAGGAGCTTCAACTGTGTCTGGGACTCGCGAACCAGGTGCAGGTTTGAAGGGTTAAAATTACACTTCAATACAGTTTCTTGAACTGTTTATGATTTTATGTCCGACTTACCCTAAATACTAAAGTCTGCGTATTCTGAACATCAACCGTCACGGCGGCCTGACACGTTGTGAAGTTTCCGTAAAGCTTGAGACAATTTTGGGTAATGTCATTCCTGGTTATAGCCACTAGAGGATTGACTTCTCCCACAGATTGGTAAGTAATAGCCCCATCACGATTGTTAATGATTTCACTGTTCGATATGTTATGTTGGACGTCGCGACCTGGAATAAAAACGTGGATTTATTATAGTCTTTATCAGATTGTGTTCATAAGGCTGTTGGCATGGAGGAACTCACTTAATCCAATAGCCGAAATAGGCAGAGTTACGATTTCTGCAATAAATCCATGGACAGACGAAGCGCCGTTAGCAAACAACTTAACACTCAAGCTGGAACCTTCCGTCTTGAACAGTTTTTTTTCATCTGGTGACCCATTCTCCAGATATGCTATTTGGGGAGCCGTTATGTTGTATATGTCTCCATCGTAAAGTGTCACGGAATCTCGTTTCCCGTAATTGAGGGTGTGGTTAAATAAGTTAAATTGGAGCAGTCTGAATCCAAACGGTTTTACTCGATACATGCTTTTGAAAATCTTCACACAATTTACTGGATTATTATCATATTTATAGTACAAGAGCACTCTCTCTTCGACGGTGACCACCTTCGTACTGTCACATATATCTATAAGAGAAAACAGGTGGTAGGGTAGATTTAAATCTTTCAAAGGCGTGAAACTAGATTCCTCCGAGTCTCGACCTTCACCACTCAATGATATAGCGCTGATCCCTTCTCCTAAGGTGTCGCTGATAGAATTAAACATCATATTGATTGTATCAGTTGGCGATATTACATTAATCCCATGATGCGCACATTTGCTTATATTAACGTTTTCAATGACTGGATTTTTAACAATGCTCTGTAGTGCCGGTGATTTTTCGTTATGTAATATCCCCGCTCCAATGATTTGAACGTGTTGCAAAACGCTTTCGACCTTCTTCAATGTCTCGTGAGTGTGATGATCATGTATCCTATGTTCGTATAGTGAATATTCGAATTCTGGATTGGTAAATCTTATGCCACCCCAATATTCTAGGTTTTCATTTAAATTTCTGGAGCCGCAATGAATGAAAACGAATTGCGAGTTCCATTTGCATTCATGTCTGTGGCCATACAATTGGCCGTTGAGACGAATGGGACAATCTTCGTAGCGATCTTCCGTCCCCACACATTGTAACGGTTCCGGCCATGACCATATTCGTGAAAGGGAATTACTGTGATACTCTACTCGATAGTCGTGAGCGAAGAATACGTTTATTGGATCGAAGCCCAGTTCTCGGCAAACCACTTGGGCGTTTCTCTCCGTGAATCTGTTATCACACATCGGAACCCACTGTAATGTTGTCCTGTTATAATATTCTAAGAATCCCTCGTTGTTTGTGTTATGATTGTCATCAATCATGGAACAATTACGTCCGGTGCACAGTCTAATTGATTCTGTGGTAGTTGACATTTCCAATTGTCTCTTATTTTTATGGTGGCTTGTATAATATTGGCTCACGTCTCTTTCAATTCTATTCGTTTCTATTTTAGACGAGGACGACATCGGCTTCATAAGGATCGGTAATTGACTATGGCCGATGGCTCGAAGTGTTCCCAATACTAAAATTCCAACATTAGGGGCGAATTCTAACACCACGCCTGGACTTATTGTAAGTGTAACTTCAGGCATAACTGTTATATCTACATTTATAAAGTACGGTTGTACGCGAGCAGGTAACGTAAGATCTGAAGTCACTCTTCCCCCGAGATCATTTAGATCAATATCCCTTTCAGCACTGAATGTAACCGAACCACTTGAATCGAAGCTATCTGTGAGCAAATAAGGCAAGTATGTAGCTACCGCGTGATTGTTCCAATCGTCGAAATCAAATATTTGTTTTCTGATTTCCTTTTCATCAGCACTGCCCCACCAATTCTCGGTAACATCAAGTAAATTATTAATTTTCGCTGTTTTTATACCCGCAAGCAACGTATATTGTAAGTCATTGCTACCGAAAAGATTTCTGCTAACTTTTACTTTCTGAACTCCTTTAAATCCTATGACGTAGGTGGGATCCGCGTTCCTTAAGAGAACACCACGATTAATTTGCGAAACGAACCTATTGTTTTTTACTTGATTAAATACAAACACTGCGTAAACGAAGCCCATGATCTCACTTTGACTGTCCATATAAAACTGTATCATGTACTGGCCCTTGTTTCTTTCTATTACGTTACCATCAATTCTCATCTTTTTCTCCATTCCGCTCAGCGATATTAGACCAACTTTGCAATAATTTTCAGTGAAGATATTTTTCGTGATATTAACTTCAGCGAAATGTCCATCAATAGCAAAACCGAATTGTTGATTATTACGCCAAGTGTTGTTGTTCATATAGATGGAGTGTGTAAAGTTCTCATTGTATTGCCATACATAAGGCAGGGAGACGTCAAATCCTCTATATTTATTTCTTTCTATTGTATTATCTTGCATGACATAGTGATATATATTATTGGAGCTCCTAAGATCTCTCGCGAAATGATATATTCCTTTACCGTTATCCGTTATCAAACTGTTATTAACCATAATTGTAATTTCTGTGACATTACTCTCATGTATGTCCCAAAAAGGTGTATTGATATATACAGCCTCCTCCTTGTTATGGGCGATTTCACAATTAATCAATTTAATAGTTTCATTAGCTTTCCTCAAGAAATGGTCACCAAGTTCGTTCAAATATCTGTTATAATATGAAGCTTTAACACCCTTTGTGTTTCCCTTAATTTTAGAGTTGTAAATTTGAAGGGTTGGTACTGGCCCTTTGATTATTTTGTTTCTTATATTTTGCACGGGCGCCATAATAGTACTTACAACAAGAACAACGCCTCCTACAGCACTCGTACCGCTCTCATATTTTAACACAACTCCAAATGTATTACTTGTTGTTGGGAATGACGACAAATCACGATCGAGGCACCATCGAGTACTGGCTTCGTTAATGTTTTGCGAGTCGTATATACAGATGCTCTCAGTTGAGAAGTTGTGTATGGGATTTAAAAGCTGCAGGCCAAGGACGTACCCCGGATTACATTTAATGTTATAGGTTTTTACAATATTTTCTGATAATTGTTTGGTAAAAACAATGTGTCTAGTTTCTCCATTGACCAAAGAAATGTCAGTTTCGTACTGAGGCACCATAATAGGATGATAGTTTGATTCATCCATATTAAAGCCAGGATCTAAATGAAACCACCCAGCTATTTCTCTCTGTTGTGGTCCTGTTATGTGAGGATTATGGGAGATTCCAGCCAAATTGTTATTTTCTATAACTGAACTGTAAACTTTTAAACCCAATTGCTTGAAACTAATTCCACTGCCTCTATTATTGCTGAATTCAGAATTACGAACGGTGTTTATCGCATCAGCACCGTATAGATCGGAGTACAAAATACCTAAGCCATCGTGATAGTTATTATTAACTTTGACGCTCTCGAGGCTGTGTCGAGCAAAATCGATTTGTAAAGCGGGTTTAAATAAATTAGACGAATAATCAAGAAGACCCGCCTTTTCTATTGTGACGTATTGTAAATCCGCTCTTTCGGCAATAACACTAAATCTGACCCCAGCCCAACTCGATTCATAACATCTTATACCGACATCGTTATCATGCGTGCAAGAATTTTCGAAACTTTCAATAGTCTCAGCCTTACACTTCGTTATATCATTGTCAAATTCTGTACATTCTACATTCGATAATATAATATCCTCAGCTGTGCCCGCGTTTGGTATTTCGTTTGGTTCTAAATACCAATCGTCAGGGTTTAAAGCGAGACCAAGCTGATTACACACTAATGCAGCGTTCACAATATTCCATTTGTAGTTACAAATCGTGCCCCATTTACTGTCTATTCTAACTTGCAATCTTCCTTCATAAGGCGTTCTGCCACCAAGTAGTCTAATAGGTACTATTGGCTCTTGATAACCTGGCGTAGTTATTTCTACATCTGTATCAGTCTCGTAAATACTATCGTTCGACATAGCGACTTCTTCTTTCAAGGTGAAGGTTATATCGTTTGGTCGTTTGCCTCTTGCGTCTAACTTACCAGCGACCATAATGCCTATAGAGGGGGGAAATTTTAAAATAACTCCTGATTGTAATATCAGTTTACCGCCCGGCCGGATGTTTATGTCTTTGTCCACATCGTATTCGCCTTGCCTTAATATCTCAATGCCTTCTACCTCTCCTCCAACTACAGACGAACCGGGTACATTGAATTGGGGGACATACAGAGAATTGTAATTAACTTGCGTAGCACCAGGATTACTGCTGTGCAAAAGGTAGGGCATATAAATAATTTTAGCTAAATTATATCTATCTTTTCTGTGGAACAGTCTATTGTTGACTTTTTCTTCATCTCCAAACCCGAGCCAGTTATACGTACAATTAAGTATTTTACTTTGATCTTCGACGTGTGATCCTATTTCGTATTGTGCCTCCGGATTGTTTATTATATTTCTGAATACATCTACATTACTAGACGTTAGAACTATTGCAGCGGCAACTCTGCTCCGTGGCGTGAGCTTTGAAGACAGACCGTCAGGTAGATCGAATGGTTCTCTTATCTTATTTTCTCGCAAATAGTTTCTTGAAAACAAAATATAATGGAGATCACTGTAAGAGGACAGTCCCAGGTTGACTACAAAAGGTCCGCTATTGCCGTAGAAGTGGTTATGTTGTATTGAAAATCTTGCGGGTAATATTTCAAACTCCTCTAAATATTTCCCTTCTATTCTATTAAGTATTGCAATCGCTCCATAATCTCCGTGTTCGAAGAAGTTGTATTCAATATTTCCGAGAACATTCAGGGCGGGCTGAATTTTTATTGGGACTCTTCGATTTTGGTAAAATCTATTGTGACCTATTTGTAAATTGAGCAATTTAACGGGGTTATTGAGCTTCCAACAAGTTCCTACGTCTATAGTGCTTTCAATGCTCGAGTTAAACCAGTTTCCGGTTATATTTAGCCAGCTGTCACCACAAAAATTCCCATGCAAAATGCCGACATCCAGATTTTTAAATATCTCCGAGTATTCGATCACTGTTGTTTGGTTCACATAAACATATTTAGTTTCTTGCGTGTTGTTGAGCCACACAGCGACGCCGTAGCCCTGGTTAGAGCTTATTATGCTTCTGGATATATTCCGGTTACCGCCAGTAACTGTGATGTTCACGCCGTCGCCTTGATTGAAGGATATTCGGCTTTCAGTGACATTTACATCGCCAGCACCGCTCGTTACTTGAAGACCAGCCACGTGATTATTATTCGATATTGAAGTCCGATGGATGTGAATCTGGGACCTCAAATTTTCAATAACTACTCCCCTACCATTGTTATCAGATATAAGGGTGTCGGACACGTTCAAGTCGTAGGTTTTACTGTTCCCTGATGTTAATCTCAGGAATCCAACGATATCTGTTCTAGTATCGGCGCGGAATCTGACGTACATTCGGTTCCTTGTTGACGTAACGCTTTGTGGTCGTGTGTGATTTCTGATACTGAACCTTAGTAATAGTTTATCGCTAGCAGTTAAGCCATCGTAAACGAAAATCTCTCCAGTCTCATTACGGTTCGTTAACATTTTTAAAAAGCTGAGAGTAAGGACGTGGTCAGGTCTCGTGTAGAACTTTTGATTGCAGTCCCGTTCCATATTGGAGTATCTGGACTGCTCTATGGACATCTGTATCGGGAACGTTTGGCTCGGCGTGGAGGCGAGCGTACACAAATCGAACACCTCGCTGCGGTCGAATCTCTCATCAATATTCAGTTCATGCACGACGTATTTGATCCCGTCGCCGCCATTGTCGCTGATGTGGCAGTTCTCTATCTTTGTCATGCCATAAGTTGAATTAACATAAACACCGTAACCTCTATTGTGTTGTATCGTGCAGTTGTGTATATGGATTGGAGCGTTCGGTGACGTCACGTTTATAGCGTTGAAGGCGGAGTTGGCAACGGCGATATCCTCCATCACGGGCGGGACACCTATAATGTCCAAAGCACTCGTGGCGTTGTTGTCTCTCCCGAGGCCCGCGTTCCTGATTGTTATATGAACCAGCCTGGACATGGATGTGGGCACGTAAAGCGTATTCTCAGCTGTTAGTATTCTTTCGTAGACGGCGTTTTCGAATCTCAGTCCTCTCCAATGGACACCGGAATTCTTCAGTTCGTTATCGTCATGATGCGGCTGACATTGTATTCCGAGGTCGGGATGATAGTCGCACACTCCTGAGCCCAGCTGTCGTGAGTTCCAATCACATTGAAACAGATCGTATTCGGTGCCTTTACACTTGGGTTCCTCCAGTAAGAGCCTCGCTCGTCGTCCTGGCTGGCGATCCATCCAATTGTAAAACGTTCCGCCCATGAACCCTAATTGTCTGCAAGCCGTTTCCATGTCGTTGATGGTCCAACTGTAATAAAATTGTGGTTATTTAGCAAATTAAATAAATGTAATGCTTCGGTTAGTTTAAGGGTCACAGCAACAGTTAGACTGTTTTTCCGATTACATTTAATGTTTGTACTTTATTTTATGGATAATTCTGTAAAGTTCAAGTTAAAGTAACTGAGATTATTCGCCCAAATGGAAAGAAGTTACACTGTTTAATAATAATTAATTGAAGCAGACGTCTTGAAGTAATCACACACAGACAGGGTACTTACTTCCTGGAGTTGGTGCATACTGATCGCCATTGTCCCCTATGTAACAGTTGAAGTCTTCCGGCTAGTATAGAGGGTCCGTCCACGAGACGAATGGCCGGCAAACTGTTGTCTTTGTTCTGTGGTTCCTCCGTGCTCGTGAACGTTATACCTCTACCGTGTTCACCCTGGAAACGTTAAATTAATAGAAAAAATAAACCATGAATAAATGACAAATTTTAAAATAGACAAAATAAATCTATAATATATTTTGTTTTTGTTGTATTTTATATAATCACAAGTTCAACAGCACCCAGACCTCCGTTGCATACATCCGTTTCATGCCGATATGAATCGGCCCCGCTTTAATTTGTTGTAACTTTATATGTACGGCGATAGTGTTTTATAAAGTAATATAATTTTGTTTTAAACATGTTTCAATTATATATTTAAATTACCAATGAATATTAATTGAGCACACAGAGAAGGATTAAATGTTTACTTCTTAGTAGGTCTTCGTTTGTCAAACAAGCATCGATTCGTTCCAATATTTCGTTTTACATATTACGGTCATTTTATAACTAATATAAAAGAAACCATAAAATGTTAGGTTTTTGGTTACACGAACGACGATACACGCGGCATCCGAGTACTACGATTAAGGTATTGCCTCAGAACTAGTTTTACAGATAGTACAATATTGGAACTGGATTATCACACACACATTGTTAAGCTACGATAGTAAAAAAATAAATTAAAGTAACGTACAAAGAGGTTTGTTTTAATGTGGGCCCAAAGACGGGCCAGCGGTTCGTGACGCCATCAATGGGAGTTGTGAAAAGGCAGGAAGCGATGCGTGAAGTGCAAGGGCATTGATATATCACATACATATACGGATACTTGGACGAGTTCGTGCATCAGAATTACATATAATGATAAAGATTCCTTGTTTATTATCAATTGTGTTCATTTTTAAGAAGACTAGCTTTTGGCCGTGACTTCGTTCGCTAGGAATTTGAAGTACATTACAGGGTGAGGTTTGCCAATTTTTAAAACGGTTACGAAAAAAGGTGAAGGTATTTTACTAGGATTCTCAATTATATCGTCCGAACTCCGGTCTCCTATTTATACAAAGATTACAACACGAAAACAATTTTGTAAAAAAAATGAATTAAAATGATATTGTTAGACTCAAAATTCAACCTGCCCATGAATATTGAATAGGCATTTACTGAATTAGAATAAAACGACCTTCGCATATTTCGAGAAGCTTCCATAGAATAACTTATAGTTTTACCAACTTATTTTGACACTTGTGGACATGAAAATAGTGAAAATTAATATCCACGTCATAAACAAAGATAACAGTTTTCGTATTTGTACTATTTACAGGTGGACCCACGTTGCCATTAAGATATTTTAATGAAAAAAAGTCCAAGCGTAAGATGTAGCAAAACCGGAGGATTAAACAAGGACACTTCGGAAAGTATGTGATGAGTCACAGAGGACTGGGGTCAACGCGTTTTAAGTTATTTACACAGATTATAAACACAACCTACTACACATCATGTTTTTATCTTATCTGTGCATAGCTCTTAAAGTTATACAAACTTATTTTTATATTAAGCAAAATTAATTTCCTTTAAAAAAATATTTTCATATATTATATTGAGACAAATATAATGAATCCATATTTAAAATATACTTTGGTTAAGAACAAGAATATATTGATGTCAGATTAGTTTTAAATGTCGAGTAGGTCAAATTTATAGATTCCAATACGTTTTCCAACATTTTAGTGGACGCCAAAGGTTTAATATATGTGTATGTACATATGTTTTAGGCAAAACTACATTATTAACACACAAACTATTACAAAGCAGCACCTGCGGGCACATTAATGGCCGTTCGCGACTGCCATGTTGTATCATATGACTTCCGCCGAGACAATGAAACACCTCCATAGAATACTGATGATAATGTCCACACTAACATTTTAACGCCCACTTCATTTGTTCATTTTTTTTAACCTAAACTTATTATTGAAGCTTCTGAGGTTACCTAAATTAATACACGACTAGTTAAAGCACTTTAAAATAAATGGATTTTTTTATTTATTTTCTCATTAAATAAATTTGTTTAATTCGTTTGGTCGTTAATTTAGTGTCATATTCATATAAATACAAGAGTTGTTTTAAAATCTACAAGTACCGGGATATCTCGTCTCATTCACTACGGAATCCTGTCCGTGTGGATACATTCTACAATCAATACATACTATTTAAATATTTTATTCGTCTGTAGAAAAGATACGATTGTGTTTTATTTCAAGAATGGACTAGGACACTTCGATCTTCTGGAATTAATACAAATAAAAAAAAACTGGTAACTTAAATGAATATAAAAGTCTACTAAGACTAAGTTTAGGACTTTTAAGTATTTCAATGAACTTAATTTGTTCAATTATTAATGTTTTACTTATTTTGAAACTAAATTTACTTTTAGTGTTATAAGAAAAATAATCATTAATAACGTAAAGAAGTTATTAGACTGAGAGTTGGCTAATGCGCATTGTATTTATTGCTTAAATTTTAAATTATCTCATTAGTAGATATAAATATATACGTTACGTTTCATCCACACGGAGATATACATTTTTATTACAGATTAAAGCCTGCTTTTTTGTACATTTTTATATTTAAACAAAGACAATGTCACGCTTTTTACGATTGCAAACAGAGCGGGACGATGGTATCACGCCATATGCTGGACCATGTCAGGTGACACCATGGCAGTACAACGACTTTTATGTTACAGGTTAAAAACGTCATGGGATATATAACGTTGAACATGCCACATCCGTTATAAATACTATAAAGATTTAAGTTTATAATATAATCTCTTTAGATACAGTACACACATATGTATTTCAATACTATCTCGTATATCTAGTAAATCTAGTACATTTAAATATTATAACTAAATAAATAGCGTAAGTCTCAAATACAATGGATCCACGTATTATTTTTATAATGTCACATATGTCACATTTAACGACGAATGCTTTGATCGTGATGCCTGAATGTCAAACGTGAATGAAGATGGAATACGCAGTGCTTCACGGTGGATATTTTAGCGTTCCCTACAGTCTACACATAGAAAACTTTATTATGTTCTGTAGTTTATATGTTTGGTGTATAGTTTTCAATCCCTAGGTTAATACTATTGTTTAAGTATATATATATATATATATATATATGGAATATCAACATACAACTGTTTTAATTTACAATAATAAATATACAAAGTTAACATATATACTTTAAACTTATATATGTACATTGAAAATGTATATAAAATTAAATATTTAAAACTATAGTTAAAAACGCTCATATCTACCGTTTCGTCTCATAAAGAACAAAGTGTTCCGTGGCAATCCATGGGTGTTGGTTAGCGTTACAATAATGTAATGGTCATAACGTTACTGAAACACATCCTTGAACTAACTATCGCTCATTATTAACAAGCGGTTACGAATTTCGAAGACTATATTTTAAGACTTCATTAATATAAAAAGGATAGTGTTAAAATAAAAAAAAGTCACTATAGAATCATCTTAAAATCTCATCTAGTACCTGATACGTAAGTACCTATTTTGTACTTAATGTCTTAGATCAAATATTGTACAAAAATATTTGTAAAAATTTGCATAATTATGAATATTTACATGTGTTTATATACAACAGCACCAACCATCAACGAACTTTTCTCAACACTATTACTATCCATTCGCACCGAAGTGGTTTAGCCAGGGCCGCGTGTTCGTAACTCTTAAACCTTAGTCAAATCTTAAACGTTAATCAATGAATATTTATTACAATACTTCAACTATCAAGCCAGTGTTAGACACGCTCACGAAAGAATGAACAAGAATGTAAGCCACAGTCGAGGGTGACGCAACTCGCCGACGTCTGACGGTTGCATTCTGTGGCTGATGCATTTGTTATAGCATTTATATAATAACAAATGAAGCATTCAAAACTGATCTAGCGGAAATCAAATACACAAAGAATAGTCAAATTTCGGAAGGAGAGCTTGAAATAAAAATAAATAAATGAAATAAAACAATTCGTTATGATTAACTGTTTTTTTTCTTAATGAGATCTAAGATCAAACAAACATCTCGTCTGCCCGTGATCACGGTTGCTGAAAAGTAACCGAAACGTCGGGATTATGTAGTTTTTTAAAATAATAAAATCCGCGTAGTATAAATATAAAATTGATCTATATAATTTCTTATTTTTAATATTACTCTTAAAATTCTATTGCTTTTGGACATTTTTATTTTTGTTTATTGATGTAACAGTTTCAAGTTGTACAGTAATTTGTCTGTCTACAATATAACCATCGCCTAGCCACTTTCGTCGTATCATTTGTGAAGCAAATTAGTTCTTCAGACCTTCAACTTGTACATGCCATATACGAATAGTTCCAACGAAAGCTGCACTCCTTATGTAGTATTGGCTCGCGGCTTGTAAGGTCGCCAGTGCAGTGAGGTGGCTTGCGTAAGAACTGGCTACTTCAATAGGACGCTTACCATAAGTTCGCGAAACTACATACAGGCCGTTAATAGTATTTCATTCATACATCGTCGCACATTATAGTATTAAGGTAGATTATGGAATGAAACGCGTCGTACGTATATAACGTCGAGATTATTTTTATGTAGTGGGAATATATATATAATATAACGGGAAATTATTTGTATGTAGTGTGACGATACGAATTTCGTGATAACTATATTAAATTCCCAAAAATGTATTTTAAAAATTTTATACTGTGTTCAACAAATATAAATAATATGTGTGTGTGTGTGTGTGTGTGTGTTTGTGTGTGTAATCAGCAAACTTTGTATAAAATATGTAAAATTTTTGAAACGTTCAATTTCCTCCCGTGTTATTCAAGTTAACAAAGAGAAAGATTTTTATAACGAAATTTAAGTACTGTGATAATTTAGCCGCAACAAAATTTAACACGCCTGTTGTAACTTACCTTCAACCTTTTGTAATAGTCTCGAGAATGAGGTCATAATAATATATTGTTTTGTATGTAATTTATTAAATAATATATAAAATTCACAAATGGGATATGGATTTGTTTTTATAGCGTTCTCTATACAAGTGTATATCTTGTTGTGTTAAGTTCATGAAGTACTAGCTGATTACCGCGACTTTACATGCGTTGTTTGATATAATAATAAAGCGTTTATACGGACAAGAAAATACACATCCGTGAGCATATAGTGCTAGGAACAGTGGTTGGTTCTTAACAGTTAAATATATAGATATTAAATAAAGATATTGCACTATTTTTAGATAAGAAAAAAATCGTTAAAAAATGCATTTGAAAATCTTTTAAAGCTAAAATATATCATAACTTAACAAAGGTAAGGTTAATATGATTTTAATGTTTATTAACGTTAGACCATTTCCTTTGCTCTTCTGCATTTAAATCGTGACAGTCAAATAATGGGTGCATTGACCTCCGAGCGAGATCGCAAATCGCTGAGCTCACCAGTTTTCTAAATCGTGCGATACTCCGATACGGTAACGTCTGTCCGATCGGTTTTAGAGAAAAAAAATACGATTTTGAAACGAATATTCTACATCAGTTAAAAAAACTTAAGTATTTGATTTAAAAAAAAATATATATTAGAGTCGATTGATACATTTAATAATATATTGAATATAACTGTACAATACTTTGTTTTTACTTTTGTCCTTTTTCATTAATTATTTTCATCAAGTAAGTCAATTTCTTAACAGAAAAGTATCCGTAATCATTTCGGAAGACTAAAAATTTTTTTTGATTCTTTCCACTGTCTTATTTTCAGCATCTACTAAAACTATGACCAATAGAATTAGTTATATTATCTTAGTTTGTTGCAGTAATAATACTATATAGTAAAAGTATAAAATACCTAATGTAGTAATAAGTATAGGCTTTAACCTGAATTACGGAAACTCAATCCAACTACAACTGTGTCGGCTTCATATTAGTAAATTTGAATATGCAAAACATATAAAAGCTATGACCTTGTAACGCTATACGTAAAACCGCTTACACAGATTTACCAAGAATAATACGATTAAATTAACTAATTAGTTCAGGAAGCTGCTGAACACAGGTATCAGATGTCTTGGACTTACAAATTATAAACATTAGTCACATTTCAATTCATAAAATACACGTTATCTTTTTAAATGATTCAATTCATTCTTTATCTATACTATATCTTTGTATGTAATATAAGAACGACATATCTTTTTTCTTTTACTCTTCATATTCCCCCCTCCCCACCTCGCCACCTGTTCTGATAACGTTTTCACATTACAACAGTTTCACTCTCAGTGAATCACACTGAGTCATATGAAGCGTGACACACTAGACAAACACACATACATGTGTTTTGTATTAACAGCATCATTTGTATCTCATATATGGAAGACTAGGTTTAGCTCGCGACTTTAGCCGAAATGACTACGAAAGACGTCAGGAAGAACCAATTAAAAAAATGATGGTAACCAGCGAGTAGCGCCACGTGTCGTTTATAGCACCTGACCTTAAAAAAAATATAACTGTTGTGAAATATTTTCGAAGGAATTAAGTAGAATTTTAAAATAAAGTATAGCTTATATGTTACTAGCTTTTGCTCGCGGCCCCGTCCGCGTGAACATCAGAGTTGTTCTATGCCATTACGGCCGGTGAACCCGATCTGCACTTCATGGTTCCTCCCATGTAGGACCGAGATCGTCATAAAAGGTAGCCTATATCCCTCTCCCGGGACCCATCTACCTCTCTACTAAATTTAATCAAAATCAGTTCAGTAATTTGGGCGTGAAAACGTAACACACAGACAGAGTTACTTTCGCATAAGTAAAGTAGCGATTTTGATATAAAGATATAATAAGAATTTTATACAGTTCCATATAAATCCTTGTCTTTCGTTGAAAACTTTTTCAAACATACCATACTTCGGTACCTACATTTATGTATTACCTACGCATAGACATACATACATAGACGCAAGCTTTATAATATTAACAGACATTTTTATCTTTTAAATAAAAAATGAATACTTTGATACATGCACATCCAACATGGCACATTTAAATATGAAGTCAAATAAGCTTACTTTAACTTTTAAGAGCCAGTCGGGGGATTTTTACTAGGTCGCGATTCGTCTAACAACCGCAGTAAGGAATCACGCTTAACGGTTAACTGGCACGCCAACTATTTATAGAAGTATCGATTGACCGATATCATTTGACACGATTCTGTAATGATTAACAACAAACTAACTAACGGCTTGAATCACAGTACCAAGGTCAGCTTTCTTAGTGCCTACTGCATAGTTTGAACCGTCGGTTAAACTACTAATGTTGTAATGTTAACTCACACTCACAAGTCACTATTTTCTTATTTAAATTTTATAAAAAAAAAAATATTTATGTATTAAAGAATTGTTTTTTTTGTATACTTACGTATCAAGTCGACAGCCATCAAACCATACTTTATGATAGCAAATAAAAATAAAACGACCTATACCTTCATTCAATGCAGATAATAACATTTCTACGAATACACATATTAATATGTAATAGTAAATTATATTACATATTAAAAGTTACATGTTAACCTAACTTGCCACTCTATATTTCTCTGTAAAGTTTTTTTTTCTTATGCAATAACCGGTCAATATTATAAGGACGCTACAAAGGCAAAGGCACCTAACTCGTAGAGCCAAGCGTCAAGTGTATGCTTGACTTAGCATTTGGGACAGATTATTATTAATAGGAATTCTAAGGAAGTAAGCCGTATTGTTTCATAAAGCTACACAGTTTTTCATTTTATTACAAGAAAACAAAAAAGTAACGAGTACTATAATTTTTAACTTTATAGGAATTAAAATAATGAATTAGTTGTATATCTATTTTACGTATTTGTCTTTGTATATGATCTTAGCTTTGGCCTGTGAAGTTTAAATATTTTTGATGACAAAAAACCGTTAAAATTCAAACCGAAACAGTTTCCACGACGGAGTTATATTATCATTGTTTACAGATCTTGACACGATTTTGATAGCGGCGTTCCTAATTAAACAATAAACATTAAAGTTTGATGCGATAAAAACCGTTACACTAAAAACACATAACTATAAGATCCTTTCGACATTTTAGTATTTTTTTAAAGTCAAATAGTACTATAAATAATAAAATATCGTTAAAAGTAAAAGTATATTTTTTATTATATATCAACCTGCTACAAGCCAACGCACAAACTACGTGACGTTTTTTTTTGTAAACACCGTTGCCAACAAACAGGTTCTTTGAAACTCACCCCACTAATGGTGAAAGTATTCTTTGGGGTGGAAACCATTTTTTGTGCATTGAAAATGAATTCATTGAAGTATATTCATTTTTTTAAATGCACGTTGTGAACAGGCAACCAGGTTTATAAAACAACTCATTATTCTTACAACTGTATGTGAACTATGTAATATGTATGTAGCGTGGGAGTAAATATTAAGTTTGGCTTTCGCAGACGATATCATTCGTTAGAAATATTAATATTATATCATTACTCGTTACATCGATTTTACAATAGATTTGGTTCATTGAGGAATGAATTAAACAATAAATAAAGTATCTGAAAGAGATCGTGATCTTCTGCACTCCAAATGTTTTCAACACATAAATCGTAACAATATTTTGAAAGTGGAAGTTAGTGAGAATGTATTAATATTTAATATGTTTCCAACAATAATAACTAAATAAATTATAATGAAAAACATGTATCAAAAAGTTTATAATTCATGTAGTTCAAAATATAACAAATGTGACAATAACCGAAACACATAATGGCGGAGACGCGGTAAAAACCTAAAAACGTGAATTATATTCGACAATATGTAGATCATAACATAGTTATATAATTTCAATCACCACTATTGACAATCACACTATCGTCACTATTGACATTTTTTGTAACCTTATTTATTGACAATTAAATCTTCTAAGGACGCGACATAGACGAGATTTATAATCTAATTTAATCAGCCTCTATGGCAAAGGTCAGGCCGTACAGCCGATGTGTCCGAACATCTGTTCCTATATTAGGTATAAGAGCCGAATATGATTCATTTATTTAAGATACGTAGGTTGAAAGACGTTAATTATCAACGGTGACTGGGTCTCCCGTTTGCCTTGGTGTTTGTATCTAAAAGACCTTCACGTATTCAAATTATAACCAAAAATATTTTGCGACAGCAGTTCGCAAATATTTGATATCATTTAGAGAATAACATTATTTGCTTGCTTCATATGTATTTACATTAAAGCAACAGGTGACTAAATCAATACGGTTCGATCATGATATCATTATCAGGGCAAGTACGTGCCCTTATCAAAAGCGTTTATCATGTGTGTTATCAAAGGGACAATGCGACTGACTTTACGAAAGTACTTTTTTTTTATTATAGGTTTAGTTGATAAATGCAAAAGATTTTCTAATTCCAATCATTAAATGTTTATTTCATATACAAAAAAAAATCTTATTGGAATGCCATTTCCATACATAAATATTTTGTCCTTGTTGCTATTCTATTAAAATCATTTTAGAAATAAGGTATTACAAGAAAATTTACTTACAACAGCCGTCAGTTTTCCACGAACCGTGATTCCGATCATGGGAGCGAATTTCACTTCTACGCTGGGTTCTATAACCAGCTCGCCCTCTCTCTCTATGAGTAAGTCATCTCTGAGTAAATACGGGCTACTATCCGCCCTCCAAACGATTCTTCCACTAGTTACAACCCCACCTGATAATTCCGTGAGACCTGATGATTTATTCAACATATATGGATCCATCTCATCTTTTCTTATCTCCTGACCATCACAGTTTACGATACACAACACTAAAAACACCGTCCGCCACTTATATTTGGTATCACTGAATTGACTATGTCGTTTTTGCACCCCCATCTTTTTATAAATATTTCTTTAACAATAATTCATTTCACTAATAAATAGTTTTCAAAACAATCCATCAACACACCTAGTCACATAGTGAACAGGTATACAACGCTTGGGAACCATAGCTCCTGTAATATATGTGCTTTGAGACTTATATGAAAATACGTTTTAAAATTATTATAAAATATCAATAAAATTAAACGAAGTTTTCTTTTTTGGGTTGAAAACAATATCAATAAAACAAAGGCAGTCGGAATCTTGGGAGGGAAGCAAGCGAAAACACGCGCCGCGGCGCGACCGTTGAATAAAGTAGTTTGGCCGGTTTTGTACGTGAACGGTGAAGTTGGACTTCCCTCCTCTCGGCCCTACCTCTTTCCTCACATATACACTAACGTAAAACTTCCTCCCCTCCACTTATATTTCATATTGAACTCTTAATGTTCATTCACTCGCCAACCTTTCTCGAAACTCTTCACTCACTGATAATCATTCACTCACTCAGTTAGCATATGTTATAAATATAAAAAAAAATAGTATATAAATAAAACTATATTTTTTATTTTTAATAAATTATAAAATTAATAAAAAACTAAAAAGTATGAATTACATATTTTACTAAGAATATATTATTCTGGCAACAATTTAGAATTGATAACAGTTCAGTTTTGTTCGTTCTTTCTTTACCATTCAATCATCAACTTCATTGATCCGTTTTTCATATTTGACTAAAATAAAAATAGATTTTATATTAATATCATAAAATAAAAATTAACATATAGTTTTAGTTTAGATTAACGTGTAACTACTTCATAAAACGAGTAAGTACAGTCATTTATTAGCCAGATTTTTGAATTTATTATGTCGGATGTCGTGGCATCATTATTGATGTGACGACATCTTGTTTAGTTCATTGTATTTATCTATTTCGCCGCCGACAAATTTGGTTCGTGGTTAAGTTTTTTATTTAATTGTAGCAAATATCACCATGAGCTCCGGAGGAACACGCGTGTATGTCGGCGGACTCGTGGAGGGTATCAAAAAAGAGGATTTGGAAAGAGAATTCGATAAATATGGCAAATTAAATTCCGTGTGGGTCGCACTTAACCCCCCAGGTTTTGCTTTCATTGAATTTGAGAACATGCAAGAGGCGGAGGATGCCTGTAGTGCAATGAACGGCTTCGAAATGTTAGGCGCGACACTAAAAGTCGAATTGTCGAGAAAACGAGATGGGCCGCGTCGCGGCGGTGGTAACTTCAGGGGTGGCCGAGGTGGTAACTTCCGAGGTCGCCCGTTCGGCGGTTCGGGGGGATTCAGATCTGGGGGCTTCGGGGGCGAAGGTCGGATACCTTTCAAACGCAACAACCAGGGTAGCGGCTACGGGTCAGGAAACAGTGGCGGCGGCGGCAACTTCAGATCTAGGTCACCACTCTCTCGATTTTAATTTAATTTTAGTTAATAGTTAGGTTTAGTGTTATTGTAATCTGAAGCCTTCCAAGTGTTAAAAATTCAATGTCTACTTAATACTGGGGGTTTATTGATAGTATGATTCCTCGTGAAGTTGATGTCTTAGGAATTAGAGGTGAGTCATTACATTTTATTTTTGGTGGTTGAATTGAGTCTTGTGATCCATATCCTTGTCTATTAATGTCGAAGCTTTCAGTAAAAATGATAGATGAGGCAATGAGCTTAGAGTTGGTCAATATTCAGCAACAATTCATTTAATTTTGGGAATATGAAAAGTTTCTGAAAACAAATATTTTATAATCACTTACTCACTACTAGGTTACAACTAGCAGCTCACGGTTTTATAATTTGCTTCAAATATTGATTTTGCTTAAAAAATTTGAATTTTTGGTTTTAATGACCACAAGGTTTGATAAAGTTAAGTATTGACTCCTGTCCCTGTTTCCCTAAACATATTAGCTTCTTTAAAAGTTTAAGACTGATGTCATAATATTTTGAACTAGATTTTAATGTCCTTATAATATAGTAGTAGGTGAAGTACCATCACATGATAAAATTATATCTATTCTTTTCTCATTTCTCATACACATGTTCATCCTCGAGGATATTTTTTGTCATTACTATGTGGAATATATTATTGACCTCTGTGCATTTGTTTCAGTTCCTCTGAATAATTTCTATGCCGAGTCTACATCAAGCTTAATCGTCGAACAATCTTCAGTATCTTTAACATTTAACCTAAGGCATGTTATGGGCTAAGTTTCCTTATGTATAAATAAAAAAACAACTGCGTCGAAATGTTATTGTTTTAATTACTCAATAATATTGATTTACATATATTCTATGAAGGGCTGCTCAAGCAAGCCATTAGTAACTCCATTTTGTTTAGAAAGTTCTTGCCTTCCATCTTTTCCAGTTTAACCTCCTTGAAGGCACCACCAAGGTTTTCCCATTTCTTGTCTTGAACTAATTCACTAACAAAGAAGTCTTTTTTTGGCGATTGTGCTATAAACACTTGGATTCCGACCGATGGTTCACATCTTATAGCTATCATTCTATCACCTGCAAAGAATATAAGAGACGTTAAATATTTTATACAACAATAATATTGTGTTTACACAAAACGTTCATATCATTGTTTATTTAGCTACTAAAACTAAGACAGCATACTTTTAACTAAAGATATTTGGATAAGTCAACAAGTATTCACTGGTATTTGATAATATACTTGTGTCATAATGAATTCTATTGTTCAAAACTACTGTTGAAATGCAAAGGGAAGTCTAATTTGAGCCATGGCCTCGTTTTTGTGTAATAGCACAAAGAATAATTTAATTTGTCTGCTGTGATAAATGGTTTCAGCGTGGTGTGAGACATCAAATGTTACTACTTTGAAGACAGATTCATCGGTATACAGTCAATTTAGTACCAACATTATTTAGAAATTCAACAATATTTCAAAAATGGCCTAATTTTATAACTTTTCATATTTAAATCTAATTCTAATATGATACTGGCATTGACTGATAGTCATTCACTTGCTAATACATTCACAAAACATCCAAATATACTTACAATAAGTGTATTATTACTATAGACTGCTTATTAACATAATACCTTTGTTGAATCAGAACACGGGTTAAATACTATTAATATATAATTCGATTTAGTATGTAGTACGCATTCACAGAAATATTGAAATAGTAGATGTTTGTATAGACTGAGTTGACATACAACAAAAAATCATCTGCGGTTAATATTGATGGTGCAGATTTGCATTTAGAAAAATAAATGAACAGTCAGTGATTGCTCTTTATACAAGTATATATTTTTAAATAATACATATTATGTAAAGCGATTATTATTATTACATACCATTGGGAGAGGCTAGCAGACAGGAAGATGCGTTAGCGAGTGGTTCCACGGGTCCAGCGCCCAGGTGTGAGGAGCTGGCCAGCAGTTGCCAGCCCATACAGCGACCGACCGCCTGCACGCCCGTCATCTGGTGCTGGTAGATCTGGAACGATCACTGGCTTTCAGTTTCAATACACTTCATTACTATCAGTGTTTTAAAACTTGGTATTATAACATTCTTCGTCGAACACCAACGTGCAGAAAAAAACATCACATTGAAAATATAAGATGTATAAAAACATGAGCAACCAACGGCGCACGTTATTTGTAAATTTTGTACTTGAGGTTATAATATTATGATTATTGGAGTTGAATTTATCTGAGTTAGTCCTTAACTCTAGATTAATGCACATTTGAGTTAAAATAGTTTTTGTCAACAAAATTCCAATCGAATTGTTCAATGTTTGTACCTGACAGAAAATAAGATCCCTTAATTCTTGCAGCTCGTAGGACAGATTCCTTACTTTACCGTCCCTACAGATGCATTTTAAAGTTTTTTCTCCGACATGAACCACCAGGGATGTTCGACATACTGCGTCGTACCTGACAAAAATATATTTGTACAAACAGAATAAGATATAATATGCCAACATTAAGATCTATAAAAGAAAACATGTTACCCATAAGCCATAATATTAATTTTAACGCAAGAGTGTGTAGGGCTGTTTAGAGCGTTCCAGTGTGACACTATGAGGGGATCCTTCACCTAGAATTAAAAAAAAAAATAGTTTTTTTTGGCAATAATTTGTAGTATAATTTAATTATGGAACATGAAATATAGAATATTGAAAAGGAACAAATATAAAATTATAATAACGGCAACAGTTTTTGAAACTTATATTAAGAATTTCAATAAATATAAATTAATAATAGTGTGAATAAAAAAAATGTATTTTATTTTGAAAAAAGCGTGGGGTGCTTTTTAAGATATTATCGAAATGATAATCACTCAACTCATATCTGTCAATAAAATATTTATAACTATTGACACCATGCACCCCACGCTTTTTTTTAAATAAAATACATTTTTTTATTCACACTATTATTAATTTATATTTATTGAAATTTTTAACACTATTTTCTTAATTTAAATTTATTAAAATTTATTTTCTATTTTTAGTTCGGTTTTCTATAAAAAGCGTGTTTTTTAATTTTTTAAAACTATTATTTATTTTATTTTACCATTGACTATTTATAAGACGTTATTTTCGTATCAATGGACAAAAAGTGGTAACTAAAATTATGAGTTCACAAATACAGCCTGACATTTATTATTTTATTTATATATTTACTTTTTTTCTTACCAAGACTTTAATGTCCGTCATTTATTTTTTAGTATGGACTATATGACATCATTTCATTGTCATTAGACGGTGAAATGAGAACATTTATCTGTTTATAAATCCACTAGCCTGACGTTTAACTTTTTTTTTAACTTCGTCCAAAGTTTTTCATGTGCGTCCTATTATTTAACCAACCTCCTTGGCGATGGTGTCCAGTACGTACTCCCCGCGCCTTCTCATGAAGAAGTGCTGCGCTTGCTGCACGATCTGTTCCAGGAGGGACTGTTCGCGGGACATCTCCATTAGTTCATAGCGGTCCGCGCCCATAGGACCTGGACGTATGGAGACCAAATATATGGAATATTATTAAATATACAAAATTTTTCCCCTCGGCTTAGTTTATGTATATATGTACATATATGATATAAGTTTTCATAATAATGGCAAATGGTGGTTGCAATCACGCCAACTGGTGGCTATATCTTGAACTAGGGGAAACGTTATTGTAAATGTTTGTGTGTACTTTATTTCACTGCTGAAGTCAGGATTATATGTTCACTGTTTCTGTAATGATTTCTCTGGCTTCAAAATCGTTTCATCAACCGACAGAAAATGTGCTCGGAGTGTACCTTGCCTGTTTGGCACAATATCATCCGAAGTCTCTCAGTGAAAACAGCAGTTTTATACAAATAAACATCATGAGGAACTAAGTGATATCCAGAAGGAATAACAGACAGAGCGAGAGTGAATGGGTACCATTCGAACGCATGCGCGATCAATTGTGAATGGTATGCAAAGTTAACTAGGAGATGCGCCTTCGGATTGTACTCTTCATTCATTCGAGCAAACAAGTGCACGTCGAGTGAAGCGACCTCAGCGTTTCGGTTCCGAACCGGGTTTATGGACATCACTTTCGTTTCCCGCCATAAAATTGAAATCGGTGGTCCGACCTACATTATTTTTATAAAAGCCACCTCAGCTGACTGGGCTGTCGAACAAAAGACCTGGATTCGATCGGACATTCGGTTGCCGAGATCTCCGTAGATGAATGACCTGAGACGCCAGTGAGGCTTGCCGATCTCATCGCTCGCTTCACTCAATAAAGTTTGCCTTACAGAAACAATAAAAATTCATTAAACATCTATTTCTTCTTCTTCCGTGCAGAGGGACTTCAAGCACTATTATTTTTTCTTATCAAAGTTATTGTGAAGTAATTTTTCATTGAACATTTTTCTGATTCTCTTTTTCTGTAAACAGCTGTAGATTTCCAATTTAATATAATTTAAATTAAATATAATGCAATTTCAATTTAATTTACATTTTCGTGGAACAATGAGAAAATTTAATCGTGTTTTATAGAAAACATTTACTTCAACAAGATTTCCGATCCTTCAGTCATGTTGTTATGTTAACTTTTTATTTTACACATTACTTTTGAGTAAATTTCTCGTCTACTGCAATCTACTGCTGAAGCTGTCCCTCCTGAGAACTGACGACTTATTCAAATAATTTGATTTCATATTCATCCCCGACACCAGTAACGTATAATCATTCTAAACAACCCTTTCCAAAATTAAGAGAATTTCATGAGAAAATTTTTCGAGCAGATAGGGACATTTGTATAAAAACTCAAAAATATCGCCAAAAAGATCGTCAATTTCGAAGATGCTCCCGCTGTTATTGGACCCAATTTGGAAAGTAAATAATAAATAATCGATAAAGCTAGTAAAGTAAAGACCTGTCTTCACCAGTTTAAATTGTACCTGCCATTTACCAATAATAAAGTAGTAACTGTCGCTGTCCGTCATGGACATGTAGGAGGAACTATTATGACCTAATAGATGAAACAGGATCAAACTAATTTACAATACATTTCTTAAGACATTCTCTAATATCACAAACACCTAAAGCTAAGCCTATTTGAGTATGGCTTTCGAATACATTGTAGGTTTCATAAAAATTAAGGAAAAAAAATGTTGGTAGCAATTTTGGATGTAACGGAATTCATGATTGTGTGTGTGTGTGTGTGTGTGTGTGTGTTCTCGTGTGACGTCATACCAGCCAGCGATCTCCTCTTCGATGGTCCGAGAGGTCCCGTGGCCGGGTGAGGGAAGGGATGGTGAGTGTTGGAGTGATGGACGGCTCGCAGCAGCTGGTGGAGGGAGTGCTCCAATACGTGGTCGTGCTCAGCCTTCACGTACGAGCCCTGAGACTGATAACAGACCAAGGAGGTTGGACGAAGAGGTTCCATTGAAATAGTACATTCTGTTTGATAAATACAGGACTCTTACCTTGGTGCCCTCTGTGTTGTTGTTATTTTGGCCGTTATTGTGACACAGACCGATCATCAATTGTATGCTGGGCAGGATCTGGACCAAAATAAGAGATTACGTCACACGCCCTGCTTCAGTCAGCAGTCAAGGACATTGAAGGAAAAAAATGTATTATCAGGATTCATTTGAATTTTACGTTTAGTTTGACTTTCCATCCAACATAAATGTAATAAAACATCAAATAGCCAAATATGAAACGACAAATTCGCATCACGAGCTGGTTTCGAAGCTCCTATTTCGGAAGCGTTGCGTCCCAGTTACCTTGCAAGTTAAGCTGTAAGTCACAATATTTAATTGGTCGAGTCCAGCTGGTGTTAGTTTTGTTTTTATATTATCTGTTTCAGTTCGATTGTAAGCGTTGTTTTGACTTATTTTTAAACCCCCCTCCCCTCTGTCTTCACCTACTGAAAAACTATTATAACTTATCCTAGCTAAATTAAATTACAAATAACCCCCTAGGTCTCTACACAACGTCCCCATTTTTTCTGGGTCTCTCAGGCCTGCAGATCCCACAAGGGGATGTTATCGCCCACTTTGGGAAAAGCTGCTATAATATTTTTTCTGGGTGTCTTAGCCTGCAGATCTTAAGGCTGGTTTAAGGTAACAAACGTGACAGTCTTTATGATACTGACGGTCAGCATGATCCTGTTGCCGACCACTATGTGTGGTATGGACGCGTCCAGTTGAACCGCTTCTGCCGCGAGCCTGGCGAACAGTTCCTTGCAGTAGAGGACGTTCTGTGCTGCTTCTAGCTTCTGCTGCCAATGCAGTTCCGCGCCGTCCCCGGGCAGCGAGCCGGGGCAGTTCAGAGCCGAGGAGTTGAGGGTCGCAGTCACCACGTCCTCTTGTTCTGAGAGGAAGATTTCATTGAAATATGTGTAACATTTTGGGGAAGATTTATTAGATATAAGATTCAGATTTAATCATTTTATTTGTATGGAATGTATTTTCTGTCATATTATTATTCGAATTTAGCGCGAACAAAACTTCCGTATGAAAATGAAATTGGCTGAGAAATACATAAGAATTGTTTGTCAAAAACCACCAGGACTAATATGGAACGTGAACTGGTTGAGGTCTGGTAGTGTTACTGATCGATTTTAAAAGGAAACTTTGTCTGTGTCTCTATCAAAAACTTGCATTGTTACAATAAATACAAAGAATTAACAGTTTTCATTATAAATGCTCGTAGGATAGCATCGGCGTACTTAAAAACTGAATACTGTATGTGTTCTGTGGATGTAAACTCGTATTAAGGTCGTCAAACTGTGAAACTGAACGCACCTTTCTGGCATCGGACGGATATAAACGCTACGCCCTGTAGTTCAGGCGGCACGGTGACTCTGAGAGCGGAGGGCGCAGCCCCCGGCGCGTTCATAGCGGCCGCGATCTGTTCCTCGGGAGCCTTCGTCACCTGTACGGAACAGTTAACGGATCGATCGGATTTTTTTATTATTATCGCATTTTTTTACGATATCGTAAAAAAATAAATAAATGTAAATAAAAACATATTTTATGGCAACATCCCAACCATCACTCCAGCAACATGATAGTAACCCAATACTACCTTCATTAACGTTTCTTTAAAGCAAATAAAATTTGAGCTTCAATTAAACAAACTATTTAACGGGACAAACCTCAAAAACACCGGTTTGACTGAACTTAGATCCGGCGGTTCTGTAGCTCAAATCACCGACTATAGTGTTGGAGACCTTCTTGAGTCTCCAGTTCTGTCTGAGTCTCAGCAGGTCTATGTGGAAGTCTGGCATGTTGCGAGTCATCCTCATGGTCTCACTCGCTCTGAGTCTCTCCACCCCATTGAGTAGCACTGCCCCGGCAGCGGACAGAGCTTTCTTACGACCATACACTTGAACCATCGGACGGCTTTCTATGGGATCGGCCTGAATTGGATCTAGTACCTGAAATGTTACGATATATTTTCTAAGAACTTTCTTTGAACATGATATGTGAGAATAAAACTTTTATACTATCCTAATACACTAAAATAGTGCAGTAACCCTTATCCTTATTTTTTAGACACCTTTTGTATAATGCAATTATTTGATAATCAATTGATATAAAATGGCCTAAGTATCTGTATAAATATTCTAAACTTTCATCAAATCCCAAGAGGCTTTTTACACTGAATAAAGAATTCAACAGCAGTGTTTTTGGTAAGCTGACAACATTAAATTTGCAAGTAAGTATATTTTAATACACAATGATCTTAATTTTACTTGTTTTATTCCAAATATTTAGATTTTTACTTTTATCTATATTCATTTTACTTTTAAACATTCACCAGTAATTAAATGTTCCGAGTCAATTTCATTTTACATATTATGTGGACTCTCTACCTTCAGACCAAACCATGCTCTACATTAGATCATCTATATTCTTATCTGATGAAAATTAAACATTCTGTTAGCTTTTCAATTTTATACAACCGTAATATTTGTCTAATATGTAGGTGAAAGCCAATATTACTGACCATATATCTCTTTTCCTTAGCAATGCTCAACACATCAGCAAGAACAGATACTTCCGTGAGGGCATTTCTTAATTTATTCCTGACAGAATCCCAAGGCCATAAACTGGACTGATAGCCAGGTTCTTTGTCTTCCTCTGACTTCACTTCAGAACCGTTGTCACCTTCTTTCTTTATGTTGCAGAATTCGTCATCAGTTTTAGAAAAATCTATTTTCTGTGCTAATCTTGCCAGGTTTTCAGACATAGAAAGGGGACTACACAAAAATATATATTTATTGTATGTTTAAAAAAAACGAGACAAAATGATCTAGTATCATACTTACGCTTGATAAATTTCTTGGCCATCGTAAGTAATTTCTTGAATTTGATTCTCTATAGGTGCCTCTATCGATATGTTTACAGAATTTGCCATTTTTTATTTTCTTATATATTATATGTTAAGGCCAACAGAAGTAGACGATGTAAATCAAAAAGGTTTTCCCAAAATTAGCGCATTTCGCTAATCATCACTCTTTTATAATTTGAAGCTAGACTATTTAAGTAACTGATTATCGTACTTTAAATCATAACACTCGAAACATGTGTTAAAGAAAATAACAATTTACTGTGATGATTACAAATTATTCTCAGTTTGACATAAAACATACATAAGCAGTTCATAGCACCTAGTATCAACTCCGTTTGTCAACCGTACAAGCCACAGAGGACTTGACATGTCATTGTCAAATCTACTGGTATGCATGTACATAGATCCGATTTCGTTACGACTAAAATCCGAAAACTAAATTAATGTAAAAATAAAGTGATTGGTTATCAAATTTATATTGGCAGTTCGAAAAATTTTTGGCATAATTAAAATAATTAAATACAATAGGGAAAATATTGCTAATTATCTTGAATTTAAGCATCTTTCAAAATATTGTACATATATATATTTTGTTACACGTTATTGTTTTTCTTATCGCCACGTATTTTTTTTGTATTTACATTTTTTCATAAAATATTTAATAGGATAAACCTCATAAATTATATCGTGAGTATCCAATTGCAGCTGGAAATACTGGCAAAGAATTTTGACATTTCTACATTTTCGGTGGTTCAGTTTCGTCGTGTTGCGAGTATGATGGTATATTCGTTTTTTTGGCAATAATAAAGATTAAGAATAACTATATGATGAATGCTGATTTAAGTTAATGATTTATGGATAAGTAATTTTCGTGTCGTGTCAGTATAAGTTGTGCCTTTGCCAAGTGAACCGTTGGTAGTTATCTCAGATCGACTCTGAGAGGAAGATGACGGTTTTGATCTGCGATATTGTTTTGGTTTTCGCATAATAGTGATAGTTTTTCAAGATGACTACAACAAAATCTTCTAAAGTATCTTTAAAACACATTCAAGTGCCTAAAGCTTTGCAAGATGGAGAGAAGTTCATTAAGTGGGATGAGGCTAGTATATGACGATTCTTATTAGTTTCTTATTTATTTTCAGTTTAACACTTAATGTATTCACGTTTAATAAGTTATATTTGAAAATATCTTATCTAGTCAGTCATAAAGTTGTGTATTTAAATAAAAATACGAAAACTTAGTTAACCATATATGTAGTATAGTTTAGTTTATGTGTTATGAGTAAATATTATGGGTACTGATAAATTATGAAAGACTAATATAGTTGTCTTAAGTTTAGTGTATAATTATTTTTCAGTTAAAATTTTAACACACAGTTAAATTTGTTTTTTTTTTCTCTTTGGTATTCCTCAAAACATTTCTTAGAAACAGAGGTAGTTGGTAAAATTAGTAGATATAAAGCTATAATAAAGTTATATGAATATAATTACTAAAAATATAATAAATATATTTTAATAATGTTCTGCAAATACTGCATTCAATTAAAAAAATATATATTAACAATTATTTTTTAGTTATAATAATTGTAAAGTATATTATAATGAATAAAAATTTAATTAAGAGAAGGCTTTTATGTAAATATTTATATATTTTTTATATTTGTTACTTTAGACATTTTTTTTTAAAACAGCCTATAAAACAATGGAGAAGTAACCAGGTGTATTAAAAACTTTTGTTAAAAAATGTACTTGTTAGGACTTATGATTAAAGTTGTTTTAAATTAATTAAAAATTATGATTTACTTATTTCTCAAACTTATCATAGTAATGATAGTCTTGTTTATTATTTCTTAGGATTCAGGGACCGGCCTCCCAGTTACATTACGAGTGGATCCCAAGGGTTTCTATTTATATTGGACAGATCAGAATATGGAGGTGGAAATGCTGGATATAGCAACCATCAGAGATGTCAGAACCGGGGTCTATGCTAAACTACCAAAGGTAAGTTAAAAAAGTGCCTACATATGTTACTAAGTTAGTTTAAAATGTTTTATAGATTAACCTTTATTATTTTACCTGATGGCACAATTAGTTTGCAGTAACCTTGATCACGTGAAGACGAGATGATTTTTTTTTTCGTTTTACTGCTTACGAAAAACGGCTTCATTTAAAACTTAGATATTATTAAAGTTAACTTAATTGGCTGAATGAAAAAAAGCATTTGTTGGGTCAAAGTTAAAAAAAAAAACACTAGCGACATTTCGTATTTGTCAAATATAATAAAAATAAATTTGATTTTTAAAGTATCCGTTATACCCGAAGATTCATTATTAAAATTTTAAATGAAAGAAAAATCATTAATTACCTACGTAATTTTCTTTACGCGTTACTAATGCTTTTTATAACCGTATGACTTCAATATTTCTAAGGACCGTAAAGTGCTGATGCCAAGCCAATATAGGCAGCCATTTTGTTCTGTTAATTTCCCGCCATAATATATAGTGTAATAAATTTACGTATATTGTTTGTTGGTCAAATAACCAACGTATGGACTATTTAATTTGTAAGAGTGATATAGTTTATTTAGCCTAAAAACTGTTGCCATTGAGAAATAATCAGAATCTGTGATGGATAGTATAACATTTTTTCCAATTTTTATTTAAATTCATTTAAATTCATTATATCTTATTAATTTATACGTTTTATTTGATTCATAGAATAATCATTAATAACAACTTCGTAGTACAATTTTCCGTGTAAGGTAGGGCAGAACCAGATAGTTTTATTTCATGTATTTTACGGAACTACAATTTCATTTGCTGAACTCATTTCATTTGTAGGAACTCATTCGCTGAAGCATCCTTAAAATACCTTGAAGTAGTGTAGTCCAAGTTTGCACGTCACGCTATATACGAACCGTCTCTCGTTTATTCAATAACCTATACTATACTATAGTGTACGATACGTTTAGGCTATAATATGACAGGATTAATGGCTGAAAAACTGTTAAAGATCCGTATTTAGTATGACGATGCAAACTTAGAATAAGCGTACTGAACATCGTCAATATCTAGGCTTTTTATTCACCAATTTTCATATAATCTTTGTCTGTATGAAAAACATCGAAACGTTTGGTATTGATTTTAATGAAACAAACTCGTACTTAGGATACAAAAAAGTTCTATTCCAAGTCACTGTGATTAACAGTTTTTAAAACCTATCCATAACTCTGTCCAAATAAGTCTTACACGCAATGAAGACGTTATTTTTCATATTATTTCATGTACCTAATAAGGTATTAAGTAGTATAATTAGTAAATACGTATATAATAAAGTTATAATAGTTATTCAAATCTAAACCTATATATATTGTTCAGAAATAATTATGTAAGTAATACAAAAGGTAACTCTGAACACGCGGAGATTAATATGAAATAGCTCCGAGCAGTACTTTGAAGATATTAAAAATTATTATTTCTTTCTACAAACGGATCCGAATGAAACCTTAATTAGCTATACAATAGCTAAACTATTGTATAGCTAAAGTGAAATTTTACAAAAAAAATATTAAATTTGAATTTTTGATATATATTTAAATCGTTTTCCAATAATTGCTAGGTTTTTATCACAAGAAACAGTATTACGTGAATATAAAACCTTTGTCTTAATACTTTATTACCGTTGTGTTTAATGAAGTTGATCTTTTTTTAAATGAAATTAATCTTACAAATTAAATTGTTAAGAATCATTTAGTTTCTTACGTATTTTATAAATATTGATTAATCCGACATTTGTATCATTTGATATTATTCATCTCTAATAAGTTGAACACGTCGTTTCCTCATTATTTTGTTGCTCGCTTGCATCGCTTCCAGAGAAATTGGTTCTATATTTAAATTTGAATTTAGAATACGCTATTGAAATTTAAATATCCAAACTTATTTATAATAGGATGAACGGTTTATTCCTTTGCATTAAAAATATTATTATTTTGATTATTATATTTGGCAGAATGTTTTAGATTTTTGGATTTCAATAATAAAATTCGATTTGTAACTAATTTATTTGATAGTCATGAAAATAAATAACCTTAAATGTTATAAACGTATTAGTATATAAGAAAAAATGTGTTCAATATCTAAACTTGCTAAAGAAAGAAATTGTTTAGTCTATTTATAACAAGAAAGGTAAAAAGACGATAACTTATTTTTTATATTAATTAATCGATAAAACGCTGAAAAGTCAAAGTTGAATATTGTTATACATAAATTGACATTTAATGTATGTATATAGTTGATTTTCTTCTAAAAATATTTGAAGCTAAGTCCTCTTGCTGCTTAACGAATTTATTTGTTAAATATTAAATAAATATATATTTCTAAGGATAATATTAATATATGTTTATATAACTAATGATTTATGAACATACGATGATAAAAACAGAGACGTCAAAACTATGTATATATATTTAGTAAATAAATTACATAAAAAAAATTAACTTGAATGCATAAAAGTGTTGCACCATTAATAATAGCGATGTAAAGCATAATTTTTCCATATTTGTTCGTGTAACGGCGTCTCTAATGGACCACATCGTTGTTTATCACGAGGCGCGGCCTTAGTCGTTATATTGCGACACGTATAACGAATAATGAATTCCGTTACCACTGTGTTTGAATATCCTAAACTTAACATTATATATGTATTAGAGAGAAATATGTTGACGATTATAAGCTTACAACGTGACCGAGTCCTCGGGCGAGACGAGACGGGGATTTGGTTACTCGGTTCGCTTTTAGTAAATATTATATTACGTGTTTTGGTATCTCAGTCAGTTTTGACGCAATATTTAACATTAAGAAATATTGTTTTTATATAAAAATTTTATTAGAAAGTATATAAGGAAAAATTTAGTTTTATGAGCGGAATACGATCTCGCGACCTCCGGAATATATCGTTTCAGTCGCTTTGCCAACTAAGCCATCGTGTCTGACGACAGTGCATTCTATCTGATTTCAATTTTCAATAATAAAGCCACATTTATATAGTTATCTTGTGAACGCGATTAGCCTGAAGCTATGAAGGTTTAAGGTTTAAATCAATTCAATGATACTTTCTACGTATTAGTCCAAATATATTTGTTTATTCACATGATTATTTCAATGGTTTATTTCAACATTTTCCACCGTTATTTGGAAACGTAATTGTTTAGATCCGTTCACTGATATATAGTGATGTACAAACATGTAACAGTTTTTCTATGGATATATTCAATGTTGGTACAGTCATCAATTTCACTGATAACATATCGACGGTTACTGATAAACCACTAGCTATTTATATATTTTAATATTCATACCGGTAATATATATTAGTTTCTGTAAAATATATTTTAATGAAAACTTTTATTTCAAATATAAAACATAAAGTTTATATCTGCCTGTAATCTTAAAATAATTTTAAAACGAATACATGTACTGGTAAATAATATTTCAACCGGGATCACTATCTCGTCCGCCCGTGATCACGGTTGCTGAAAAGTAACCGAAACGTCGGGAGTATGTAGTTTTTTACAAAAATAAAGCACGCGTAGTATATCCGAAAAATATTAGTTTGATTTAAATGATTTGGATTCACTTAATAATATAATGAGATAATTTAAAGTTTCATATTTATTACCTTATATAAAGAAAAAAATATTTTCTATTAAATTAAGAATAATTTTAATATATATTTTTATGTGTAGTAAAATATATATCTCGGTTAGTTTATATGCATTTCCAATAATTATATCGATTATATATTATGTTATTTTATAAAATTGTATTAATTAGAAATATTTTGTGATAACACTTATCGGCGCGTTAATTTACATAGAGTGTTTTCACTCGCATTGTTTTTATATATTCTCATTAAAGCTTTGTTCACATACGTATAGTGAAGGTCATGTGATCTGTCCTCGCTATAAGTTTTTCATTTAAAAACTTATAGCAAGGACTTAACACTCGTATATCTAAGTAGGTATATTTAGCTATGGATGTATGTGTATAAAGCTCGTTGCGTTTTCTGAGCTACAAATATTATGTATATATATATATATATATATATATATATAAAATTCATTAAACAACACACAAATGCTGTTTATATAAATTATGGGATTATGTATGTATCTATGTATGTAAATGCGAGTATAACTTAACATAAACTGTAATTATCTAACAAAAATTTTAACAGATTTTTTTTTGTATAAGGTTACTTAATAGTATAAACCTCATAGTTATATTATGAATGTGAGAGTTTGTGAGGATAAAGTTAGATATATAAGGATATAAGGATGATTTTGTTCCTTCAAAATAGATTTCTGTGCGGATGTTAATGGAGTTTTAAAGTAATGCAGTTTAGGCATCGGAATAAGACATGGGATATCATTGCTCCTTCAAGGAATGCCAGTTGTTTTGTGTGTAGTGACGTGACGCTGACTGTATTACCGTGCCTGTTGCTTTAACATACTTAATACTTATTTCTCCGAGACCAACCCCGAAGTTTATGCAGACGAAGTCGCGGGCGGAGAGATAGTTTGAGATAGAAGATGAAAACTAAAGATATCGTTTAGTACCGAAGCTGTGTCACATGTTCCTATGAGACTGCATCTCTATAAATATTCAAGGGCATTTTTTTTTCAAATGTTTCTTTCATATCGTCTCTGTAAACAGTTTTTTTTTAAGTATATCGATGGAAAGTGTGTCAGACGTACAACTCCATACAGCTATGGAACAACATCTGTTTTTATAACAATTTTAATGCAGGTACTTCGATCTCATGACACCTAATAGTGTACGAATTAAGGCGTTGACTAAAATTCCTTACGTATCAATTGCAGTAAATACGTAACTCCATGTGAAAGCCAAAGACATAAAATGAATTTCAAAATTTACAAAATGTATTTAATTACGGCTTTAGTTTTAATAATAAAACGCTCCGATCGTTTCGTGTGTAGATATTAATTTCGGTATAGAGCCATAACGTATAAAACGTGTATTGTGGAGGACAGCGGACGTACGACTTTGAAATTGCTCAAAGGGTTATTGTACTCGATCGAAATAGCTATCAGGCGGATTTCGGAAATTGTCCATATATATTTTTTTTGTTGTTATTAAATATTTTCCAGAGCTTCGACGACTAACCGCCACGGGCCATATTAGAAAATTCTATCACAGAAAAAGGATAACTTTATGACATTATGTAATAACTTAATTATTTTTTTTTATTAAAAAATATATTTATTCAAAGTGACTTAAATATTATTGAAGTCCTTAGAATAACAATATGATAAAATATATAAGTGTATTATACGTAATTTATTATTATTTCTAGAGTCCTGTTCAAATAGTGAACATTTGATAAGGGATACGTCCGTGCGGGTTGTAGCCTGGTGTTATTAAATCAGCTTTGAATACACATAGAGTCCTAGTTTCGGAAATGTTATTTCTGGATAACACATGCTACAGATATATTTGGAGTTTCCGTATATGTTACCGTTCTACCTGATAAAGTCATTTTATACAACAAGTAAGAGTAAGCCAGCCGTTTGAAAACAATAGAAAGCTTAACGCCTGTTGACGTCTAAACTACAAGTGTGTCGTATTTCTACCAATCTCCCCTTTTGTCTCAGTTTTATTATATGATTATGACTTTCCGCTAATCCAACCTCCGCCGCGTCCCAGCATCCTCGTGCGCCTAACGTTCAAACTATGTCTTAATTATCTAACTATAACCTCACGTTATCGCTGTTCGTGACACCGAACAAGTGACAATTTATATACTTTTATCGGCTGTTAACAAATTATTGCCTAATATGTGTTATTTATAGTGATAGTTATGTTACTTAGTTGGCAAGTATTTATATAATAATGACTGGTTATGAAATAAATATGGTATTGTCCAGCGAACTGTGTTGTGTAGAGTGTTTTCATTGAGGAGGACTCATGATTCGTATCTTATATATCAAGATGGTTATTATTAGCTTTTATTATGGCCGCGGTCACATCTATTATTCGTGCATTAAATTCTGAATGTCAAAGATGCTTCTAAAACCGCCAGTGACGTCATCCTTATTTTAAGTTTAACGCTCAGTAAAACGTCTCTGAAGCTATTATTCGTTTATCGGAAACCGCGGCAGTGGGAAGGTCGAGGGATGTGTAGCGGGTCACATGATATAATAAAAAATATCATATAATATATGTATGTGATCTTTATTTAGGATTCAGAATGAAGATAATGTGAAATTAATATTAAACATTTAATAATAATTTTGCAAATGAATCGATTATTTGATAAAAAGAGTTTTTGTGACAAACAATAAGATATTATTTAGTTTTATACCGTGGAGTCTGTTGTTAAATGATTGTTGAAATAATTGAATTAATACATGTTATTGTATATATATTATATATCTTTTATAAAAGATCTTTTAAACGAGAAAACACTATCGGAAAAGCATCGTATGAAGGTAACACAAAATTATTATGTCATTTGAGGAAGATTGGCTCACGAATATCTATTATAAATAAGTTATTCACGCTCCGTTTAATAGTAGATTTATTATATACATACGTACAACCTTAATGGATTATACATATATATATATATATATATATATATATATATATGCTTTTGTGTACAAAGATTTATTTTCTTATACATGATCCGTTCAAGCGGAAAGTAATTGATGTATCTTATATAGTTTAGGGTGTGATGGCACTGTGTCAGTTAAAACGCTCGCTGCAATAACACAACACTGACCTACATGTGGTATCGGTTTTATTATAAACATTATTTAATTTGAACCTATTGTTTGATAATATACAACTGTACGAGTTGTAATGTTAAATAAAACGTGGTACGGCCTGTCTGTAGTCTGCTGTTATTAATGATGTGTATATATATGTATATATAAAACAATATCTGTCCGTCCGTAGACTGTAAATTTTATACATTTAATATATTTCGTATGTGAATTTTTTTTTAATCATTTAAATACAATAAGATGTTTTTTTTTCATTTCAATATGTACTTTATTAAGTTTCGTGTTTAAATATTGTGAAATTTGAGTAGCCTAACTTTGTATATATATAAATTAATAGAAGCGGAAATTGTATGCGGACATGTTAGTTACGGGGATCTCGTATATTATTCAACGAATAAATCCTCTAAAAGCCTCTTAAATTATTATATAGGAATATTAACATTATAATTATTCAGATATAAATAGTGTAATCAATTTATTAAATGTGATGCAATAAAAGTATCCCAGCGCGATATCACTAACAAACCAATTACTCCGTTCACAAATTACGATCCAGTTAAATCCAGGTTTAGGATTTGGATAACGAATGGTCTGTCGAATAATATTATTGTGTATATACTATATATATATAATATTTTAGTTTTATATTGTATTCGTATGAAATTTTTTTTTACCTAGATAAAAAAAGCAAAAATTTTTGCAATCCGTCAAAATAGTGGTGTCATTTAAAGTGTTAGCAAGTAATTCCCGAATGAGTTGTCACGGTAAAATTTAAACTACAAAATAAACGTAATAAAGTTTCAGAATTAAACGGTTCGCTTAATGTTTTATAGCTGTGAACTATAACCGTTCACACAAAACACATAATTGCGGGTAGCCGCGGAACGTTTTGCGCGTTATGTGGAATTGTTTCATCACTCAACTTAATTACAAATGCTCTTCCCATTTAATTCCGCTAAGTGTTTCCTGGAACTGGAACGTATACGTACTTTTACGTTTTTCAGAAACATCGCTTCTGTATTTGAACTGTTTTATCTACAGATTGAATTGAAAGTGATTTTAAAACTTACGTACCTTGAATTTAGTAATTCTGTTACTTAATGAGGAACAAGAGAACAGACGAGATATGCGGAGTACGTACAGTTAATAAAAAATGTACATGTATGTTATCCTTTTAGAATTTGTATAAACTGACAGCATTACGATTATTCTATTTGTAATATACAAGAATAACTTTTTGTATAAATGAACCGAAAAGGGTATTTGATTTTGATAAGGGTCGCTTCAATTTTAAAGTGAATTTTTAAAAATTTAATATAAAATTCTGAATGCCTAAATATTTTGAAAGGATCTTGAATATTATAATGGAAAATAATGGTCGCGTAAAGTCAAGGTACTAACTACAAAAAAGTAAACGGCTGTTTAAAATTTTATGTATGCATAGGTCTGTGTGAATAGAGTTACTGTAAAGTGATCGAAATATAAAATGTGTAGTTGTGTTATATTGAAGTACACTTTACCCTAGTCGGGAATATCATTGAAAAATATTGCATAAATATTATCTGAAAGATTTACTTGAAAATAAAATTTCATGAATATTTTATTACTAATTAATGTAATGGCGAATTATATAATAATACAAGAGTCGTAATTTTTTATCCGTTTTTAGGGTTCCGTAGCCTAATGGCAAAAAACGGAACCATTATAGATTCGTCATGTCTGTCTGTCCGTCTGTCCGTTCGTTCATCCGTATGTCACAGCCATTTATTTCCGAAACTTTTGGGCCTACATAGTGGAAACTTTGTAGGTTGATGTATTCTAGTAACAGCTATTCGAATTTTGAATAAAAATTTATAAATTAAAGGGGGGCACCCCATACATGGAACTGATACAGTAATATTTTTTTTCAACTAACCTATACGTGATGGGTGTCTATGGATAGGGTTTTAAAAAAAAGCATTAAGGTTCCTAAAACCTTTTTTCTGTAAAATCAATTGTTTGAAAGATAGACGCTTCCAAAGTGGAAAAATGAATGTCCCCCCTCTAACTTTAAAAATAAGAGAGTGAGTAAACTAAAAAAATATATGTTGTAGATTTCAATGGAAACTTTCCACGAAAATTGATTTAAACGAGATATCAGTATTAGTTTTTAAGAAATAATACATTTTCAAAAAACGCATATACAATTTTGTCGTACATACAAACACTATGAAAAACCAAGTTATTTTTTTTTATGAAACAACGATCAAAGTTACAACGCACTACAATAACTTTTATATTATATCATCTACTTGCTGCTACGGAACCCTTCATGGGCGACTCCGACTGGAACTTGTTTAATATTTTTTTTAATATGACCACTGTTTAATAAGTATAAAAGCTCAAACGGGAGTCGCGGTAGATTTGTTTTTTCCCGAAGGCGTTTCCGAGTATTATAATTTTCTATTATTTTTCATAATATTTCCCGACGGAAGCTGAGACATTCGGAGATTCGAGACGGCGAATAACCGTTTTTTCCGCTTTATTCGTGTTTAGTTAATTAATTTATATTTATTATGTCAGATGACTTCGGAAATGTTAACTTGGATATAAAAAAGATTCCTTCGTCTTGTTCCAGGATCCTAAAATAAGGAACGTGGTGTTGATCGGCTCTCAGGGTTCGTTGGAAGAGAAGACGGTGACCGTTTGTCATGGGGTGGACTTCGTGAATGTTACCTTCGTCAACTTCTGCTGCACCAGAAAGGAAATAGCTCAGGTGGGTACCTGCCTACAGAAAAACAGTTGAATGATTAACATCAGATAAGAGTAAACCTTCGCACAAAATTCATTAATACCTCAGATATACATCGAAACACGAAGTAATTATTTTTTTTATATCAATTTTTTTTTTATACCACGTATATAGTTCATACATGTAATATCAAGGATAATATTCATATTACGTTCTTAAAGTAATTATAATAGATAGGATTCAATATAATCTGTTGGACAACAAACTTGTATTTTCATATATTTCTTTATATATACAAGTGAAACTCTCAATACCTCGATAATTTAAGCCATAATGGCGGGAAATGTTTTATTTTATTCACGTAACGCGATGTATAGCTCAATAAAAAAATTAACACAACTAATTCGGCTTGTCCGTGTTGATAAAAAAAGAAAACCGTGGCCATTAATGTACACTTTACTTAAAAATATCCATGTATCTAGACTCATATATATTTATTATAAATTCTATATAAATAAGAAGTTCCTCTTCATAATGGACGTTGTCAGAATATACCAAGTTTTCAATTTACTTTAATGTTATATAAATCGGGAGTTGCAAACCTTTGGTCCACACCAACCGCGTTAGTATGTGACGGCATTCAGTTGATTCTATCCAATATTTCCCTCAAACCTTTGTATCGTCACTTTTCCTTTTATCATCGCACCTCGGGGTTAAGTTCGGGACGATGGCAGACATTCGGGCTGTGATGGGATTACTTTGAGTTCTGGACGTGACAAATAGATTGCTTTTAGCGATAAAAGATCTTTTATCTGCATAAAGTGATCATAAAACTAGCTGCTGCCCGCGGCTTTACTCGCATGTTAAACACTTTTTGAGGTTCTTGTTATCCTTATGAGGTTTTATTTCATTTCTTAAGAACACATCAGGTCTTGACTTGGTGACAAGGTACTACCCCAGGCTAATGAACTTTTGATTAATTTTTTTTTGAACAATGGCTTTAATAATTTAAGTATTTAAAGGGTGAGAAATATAAACTCGAATTGAGAACTTCCTTTTTTTGCGGTCCGGTAAAAAGTAGTCTAGGTTACTCCTTCTGACATTACCCTGCCTGTGAAATTTAAGTCAAAATCGGTCCAGCCATTCCATATATTAGCAGGAACATACACAAAAAAAAAAATTGCTATAGGTACAGCATTTACTCTCATTTGAATTTAGTGAAAAGCTGTTATTTAGAATCATAAGCGGACTCTTATTTTATTCCTCAGTATATATATATGTATACATTTTCATCCCTAAGGATAGTTGGTCCAAATGTGACACGTGATAGTATCATGTTTCTTTTCTAATAATGCCGTGCGGGTATAATTTATTACCTCGATGTGATGTGTTGTGAGTATGTACATCGTACATACATATATCATCTTTACCATAATATCATAAATTTAACAGAACCCGCTATAAGACGTGGGATCGACACGGCGTTGCTGCGTCTAAATAATATTATGTTATTATACGTGTATGTGTGGACGTTTGTTACGAAATAATGCTGAAACTATTAAAATAAAACTGTTCTTTTTTGAGAAAAAAACGTAAGTTCGGGGATACTGTTGACCTTTATTACAGTACAGTGTTTTACTATTATTTATTTTTCATTGTTATATTGAAATATAACTAACTTATATTTATTTATCTCCTGATCATGATTTTAATTTATACAATAGTAGCTCCTTGTCCCGGCTTCACACGGTGTGTACATAGGATTTCTATTATATTTTACCCTTTATTCATATTTTTATGTTCTTCTATATTTTTAAACACAGTGTCCAGCGATTTTTTCTACCAATAAATATAGCCTATGTCCCGCTGGGTGAATGTAGCTTTCCAATGGTGATAGAATTTTTGTAGTCGGTAGAGTAGTTTTTGAGTTTACTCATTACAAACATACACACACAAAAATCAAACTATTGCTCTTAAAAATATTAGTGTAGATAACGTTTTTTATGTATTATAATGCAGAACTTATTCAAGTGGCCTACAACGTAGTGTAGTACAACTGCGTAGTGATGGTCTCGATTGTGAAAATACATTAGATTTTTTTAAATAATTTCAATTTGGTTTAAGTTAAAATAAATCTCCTATCTGACTACCGTTTATATACGAGACAGAACTAGGAAATAAAAGTTCCTAGCATTCTGTGACCTTTCTGTCGTATAAAAACTTCATTACTTTTATAAAAACTCTTTCGAAATAACATTAACTTTATACAACGGCTTCAAAAAAACATCTGCATTTTAATTTTGTTTCCCTCGGGAATGGTTTTCTCTCCCTATCCCATGTAGTTGGCAAAACATTAAAAACCGGTCGATTCTTAAGTTAAAATAACAATAGTTATATTTATTGTTATCTCCCTTTACCATTCGTTTTGTTAATAATAATCGATCTTTCTTTATTCTTCTCCACTTATAATTCATATAGGATCCTCTCCCGTCGTCTGTAGGCCGTTGGCTTTTCTTCCTCGTAAAATGTTAGTTGATTTTCAATGACGTCTGCCCGCCGGCCGCCGGCCGCCGGGGCAACAAATGGATAGGAAATTGATAAAAAGCTAGTCCTTTCTGTCGCAGGGATCCTCTATGTACCGTCATCAAAATATACCACGTAACTATTATATTTATTCTCTTAGATATACATACATAGGTACATAGTTTGAATAATTTTGGATCAGAAGGGTACAGGCGTCCGTATATATAACACACTACCACACTACAGACTACACATAATAAAGAAATAATGCTTATTTGATCATAAAATGCTCTAGTAGTAATATATTTTTTCCGGGAAAATCATCAGTATTAATAATTTAATTCGTCAGGGAGGCGCGTTTAGTCGTATTATCAGGAATTTGTGTACCAAAATATATTTATTAATGCACAAATGAAAAATGAAATCTGCTTTTAAGAATAATTTATTTATAGTACATTAAAATGTACGAGTTTTGCGAAGTTCGTGAGCGTGTCTTTCTTTCGCCTGTATATAAATGGATGGACTACTTCGTTTTCCGCTTTGAATATCGAAATTTATGATTTTATTAAGCTCGTATTAGTCGTAAAACTGCTTCTGATGTGAACGGATTATTTGCGGTTTGATAGTATCGTCTGACCGATTTGGACCGAGCTCACACACATTATCAGAGATTCGTTTCAGCTGTAGGACTTAGCGGGTTGCAGGTTTGATGTACACTATATCAAATACTGTTATCATTACATATTTGCTATTTGATATTATGAAAGCTGATCATTATATATATATATAAAATTTCTCATCCTTTTTTAGATATATTTTGCATTTCAGACAAATATACGTAAATTTTTATTGCATACACAGTAACATTGCATTTATGTTATACGTCGTTTAATTTCTTTATACGAAAAAAACTGTTTTATATCTTACGTTTGAACAACTATATCAAAGTGAATAAGGGTAAAGCTGTATACACATGTATGTTATATGCAATAACAGTGTATTATATTCACAGAAATTTTGTTTTTAATTCTGCTATCTTCCAGCAAACATTGAAACGTTGATCTCAAATACAAAGTAGTGGGACAATTGTCTACAGTCGAATATTACGTTTCGGTGATTTTAATGCTCTCTGTTGTCTCGTCAGTCTCGTGACATATTCTGTCATAAATACAGCTAAGATGTTATTGTGTCGCCGTAAATTAATGAAGATTCAATTGTTTATAAAGAATTGTTTGAATTTCAAATGTTTGTTTTTTTATAGTTATTGCTTGTTTTTTGTTTTTTTTTTTGTAGCAAGGCAACTATGTTATGATATTGGAATTATATTTTAAACTGCTTCAAAAACGGAATCAGAGATTAATGTGTGCTATAAATTATACATATTTATGTTAGTGTACACTCAGTATATATACACCTTAATGTTTTTTTAATTTTTGTAAGGTGTAACACTTTGAACCACACTCTATAATAGTTAAATGATGGGATTCTAATGTGTTAACAATCTGTTTGTTTAATTTATGTAAAAAACAATTTTATAATGTAATTGTAAAGCTATAAATAGTATGAGCTATGTATCAACTTAATGCTTCATTGTCTTTATATTGGACTTTGTCTGATCCTACATTTATTAAAGGACGGTTGTTTAAATATATTGTAGTAACTGAATTTACTATTGAAAGATGAAAACCATGGAGGCTGTAGGAAACTATTTTGTTCATAGCGTAATGGCGTTAATGAAGAAATATCTTTACTTTTCATTATTGATAAAGTCCTGTATTTCTTCCAAGAATTGGTCAAAAAGCGAAGATCAAATTAGACGTTCAATAAAAAATATTAGTTTTTGAGAGAATTTTGTCAATAAATTTAACGCTATTAAATATTTAAATTAAACTAGTATTATTTAAATGAATACTCGCGAAAATCTTAGATCTCGCTATTAAATATTGCAGCATAGTTTTATTTGAAATAATCTTACCTATTATTAAATTCGAAGGTTTTAAACCGTTTGCTTCATCGTTGGTGCAGTTAATTCCTTTTATGACCCCGTTTCTACAATATCACACTCCATCCGGATAATAGATAATATCTTAACTTAAAATTACAGATGTTATAAGATAAAATGTTTTAGTACTTTTACAGACTTTTGATTCTGAAATTTTTTAAATGTAGATCTACACCTGGATACAATTTACCCCATTATAGGTCGCTAAATTAACTTTCTTCTGTAATTATTATCTATATTACAATTATTTCCATGATGCTGCGAAGAGTTTGTGTTTGTGTGAAAAGACTGTGACTGTCAGGATTTAAAATTCTGCCATGGGAATCTTTAAGGAATGTCTATAAAAGTAACTGGCATTTAATTGATCCATGGTTGGTTATGGTTAGTTATGGTGTTATGCAACATAGTGTGCTTTCCATTAACGTTTATTTTCTAATATATTTTGCGATGCTTTTACTCCGCTTCCGAATATAAAAGAGTGTATTGGTTGTCTAATAAACTTTAAGCCCTTCCATGCGAGAAAACGAAATGTTACTCTTCTACCTCTTTTTCCTATTTTATTTTAAATATCTTTTGCTATCTATTTATTTATAAAATACAATTTTAGACACAGTTTCTCAAATCAAACTAAAATACCTAAGAATATGTTTTCCGTCTGCTCTTATAAATTTTCAAATTATAAACGAATCCGCACTCGTTCTGCTCAAACGAAAACCCTAAAAAAAGGTGAAGGCGGTAGAGCTTAGCTGTGGTCAAGTAACTACAGCTGGAACATAGGCTGGCTCGACCGGGGAAGTACCAGCCACTCACAGAAGGCTGTCGTGAAGTAGACTTTAAAGGCTGCCTTTCGTCTGATGAGTGAGAGAGCCGGTTGTCCTTTCTCTTTTCACACTCTTTCCTCTCCCTCTACCATGATCAAGGTCCGCAAAGCCTCCTCAACATCCCTTATGTTGCAGATGTCCATGGGCGACGGTGACTGCTTTTCATTAATCAGGCCGTCTGCTCGTTTACCACCTTTGCTATAAAAAAACCTGCTAGCTACCAAGGGGTTTATCTATAGGAAATAAGTTTAAAAATAGATTAATTATCTGGTGCTAATATTAAGCTCTTACTCATATTTGTAGACAGTGTTGATAAGTTCTTTTTTAGCATCTGCATTTAATTACATTGAGATCGATATCGTTTAAGTTATATTCGAGAAATGTCTGAAAATAAGAATGAATCACGCCATAATTGCCAGGGTTTTTCTACTAACTTTACAGATACTTTTTACAGTGGAAACTTTGATGTAGACTTGAGGGAGGAATCTTTTGTATCCATATTTTATGTTTGTCCTTCGTGAATTTGTCACAGTTTATCTTATTTAAGATATATTTGCTATAATTTTAATTTTGCTTATAAAGTTTGTATTAAATTATTTATCTTTTCCTGAGTTCAAATGAATTTGGAGAAAACTCATGGTTTATTAAAGAAAAATCCATATAATTGGACTTTATAGATGTGTAATTTATCTACTTTAATGTACTATAAGGTTTAATTTCTTTTTTTAATTTTAAACTTCATCTGTGGAGGTTTTAGTTGTGACAATAATAATAATAATAATAATAATTTTTGTGCATTCTTTCGAAACTTGACCAATCCATATGCTACTTTTGCTGTACATAGTGGTGAGTTTAAGAAGGCACACAAGATAAGACACTTCATATTAGTAGACAGCTTTTTGACAGTTTCGTAATGCAGATTGTAATGCAGGTAAAATGAACGAAACCTTCTTTAATTAAATAAAAAATTAAAAAAAAAACAAAACCCTTTTTTTCTCAAAGCTGTCAATGTTCTTTATTTAAATGAGTGATCTTTTTAACGCAGAATATAATTAAAAAATATTAACCAATGTTATTTCAGTGGTACAGGGCCTTGTCCTAGTGGGGTTTTTATTCTGTCCAAGTCTAAATAGCACTGCACTTAAATCAGTCGATATAAACCAATGAATGAAATCAGTGAAATATATTATATACATAACACTACGCTATGTAAATTTAAATTTATCCGTCTTAGGTTAAAAAAATTAAATGACTTTAACGTTTCTTTGTTTACTTGTTTGTTATTACCTATCTATTACTAAATTTCGAAAATCATATTCTTTAGGCACTGCAGAAGATGTAAAATTTCACTATATAAAAAAATATAAAGTTTATGTTGACAGTGAATAATAGTATTTCTTATCACCGACACTTCCCACGTTCCAGATGGGAATTTTGGGTCAGTTATCGCACGACCTATATACCTTTCGTCGCCGACTATAGAACAGACTTGTGGATATAATGAATATGAATGAACCATTTGGTGTACATCTCATAAATATTCTATATTGTATAATATTTAAATATAACTAAGGCTTTTTGATGCTGCATCTAAGATATACGTGAAAACATCTCGCATAAATCACAGCCCTCATGAGGCTGTTAACAAAACTGGCGAGTTATTCTATGTATGAATCGCGAATGGTTTACAATTTACCAAATAAATGCTATAAATTCGTTGAAAGGTTAGTTTATAATATAGATGCATATTATTATCGTAAATATATTGTACAATCTATTTTTAATGTTTCTGAATTATGAAAATATCCACCGGCTATACATTATAATCGATAAAGCTTTTACGCTGGCTCTTCGCTCTAACAAAAACTTCCAGTCTTAATTTCACCCGCTATTTTTATTTTGAATACGTTTTCATTTCTCCTTATTTCATGCGAAATCGTAACTCTTTAAGTTTGCTTCGTATTTACTGACGTAAAAATACTAATTGATACTTTTCAGCTTATTACTGAATTTGTTCACAATTTATAACATTATTCTTATTCTTTCTTTTTAAAGATATATATTTTTTTATTATCAGTATTAATATTGTTCCTGACAAGTTTTATATACTTGACGTATTTTCAGAACACGTGAATACAATCTATAATCTGCAATGAAACTGTGCACAAAATATTAGCAATTAACAAAGATCACGTTTGCCTGGCATTGATTTTTCTTTCGTGTTCCTCACGAGTCGTACTTTAATAAACAATAACCAGAAAACTATGCCTCAAAGTTTATTAACATATATTAATTTTGTTATAACATAATGGAGTCTGGAATATATCCTACGTTTATATGAGTTAATACACTGAATGCTCATAGAACTTTTCATAAATGCCCACGTATGCCTTTGCAATGAAAGTTTTCTAATTATTATTTTTTTATAGATATATTGCTTGTATAACTTTAAATAGTATTTCTGTGCGGTTGTAGAAGTGAAGGTGATAATCTATATTATGTTTCATATTTCGAGTAATTAACAAATAGATTTTTAAGTCTCTTCATTTTTGTTGTCCTGAAGTAACAGGTCTCTTATGTATGTTTGATAAATTTTGTCCTATCTATCTTATAAAGAGTTGAAAATTTATGCAAACTATCCGTCTTGGATTCCAAAAGTAAATCTTAAAATAGTATCGATAACAAGTCTAAACTAAATAACGGAAAATGTGAAACATGATCTTAGTTTAAAATTTTAATAATTTCGATTTGAATATTTATATTTTATTCTAGTACGAGTAGCTTATTGGTTTCGTTAAGCAGAGTCCTAGTAGAACAATAGGTTTTCGTGAACTTTTTTTTTCATTTTAATGATCAAATATTAATAATTTTAAGTCCTATTACAAAAAAATCTTTACGAATAATATAGAGTAACTTTATTTGTCTCAGTGATTGTACAATGTTTCGTAAGTTTTAAATGAGATGTCGTTGTATACATTAGTGTTGTATGAATTTAATGTTGCCAGTAGTTTTGTTTGTCCGTATTGTAATAATTTGATAAAATTGTGTCATTTTTGGTCCACGTCCAAGTACCGAGTCTTCGGTGAACTTAAAATATTCGATCCAATTATTCAGATCAGATATAACTCCAGTCATCCTAATATGTCAAATCGCATTAGTTACATCTGTAGTTGGCGAATTTCCAGATTATTATTATATTTTATCATAACTTATTCCAAATCTGATCTTTGTCCGTTAAAGAAAATGGGACGTGTATTTATGAATTTGTTACATAATATGTCAGACTGATCATGTGAATGCTGATTCTTTAATTACAGAAACTGCTCAAAATATTTTCTGTGTATGTAAGTAATAGCAAGGCTCTCTTTTGTGGCAATAGAAACCTATGCGGATTTTCGAAAAAGCATTGTATATTATTAAAGATAAAATAGTATTAGGACGATCTATGAAATCTGGAACTTAGCAACTTTTGCGACTATACCAAAAGATTCCTGGATTGTAATAATTCCATTTAGGAGAATTGGTGATGGTGTTGAAATCTTAATTTCAAGCTATTTCATCATGAGGGTTTTTGTTGCAGATGTGGACCGATGAGTTGTTCGCGTTAGCGTACAATCTGAACCAGTTCAACAATCCCACCATCAAGTTCCTGGAGAAACTGCACACCAAGATAGTCCTGAAGGCTGATAAGTCTGGCAAGATACTTGTCAAAAAGTAAGTAAAGTAAAGTTTATAAAGTGGTAGCATAGCTGTGGTCAAGTAACTACACCTCGAACATGGGTTGGCTCGACCGGGGAAGTAACGCCCTCTCACTGAAGATATGCTACGCGTGCTTTATTTTCGTAAAAATCTACATACTCTCGACGTTTCGGTTACTTTTCAGCAACCGTGATCATTGTCATGGTCATTCACATCTCGTCTGCCTGTGCATTTAAATGAATAAAACTCGCGAAAGTCTTAGATCTCATTATTGGCGTGAAGTAGCCTTTAATGGCTGCGTTTCGTCCGATGAGTGAGAGAGATGGTTGCCTTTTCGCTTTCCCACCCTTTTGTGCAACCTCTTTTTTCCCATCCGTCCCTCTTCCTTGTTGAGAAAGATTGGCAACGAATCAGCAACAGAGATGTGGCCGATTACCACGGGCGACGGTGACTACTGACCATTAAGAAGACCGTCTGCTCGTTTGCCACCTTTCCCATAAAAAAAGTAACGCTGTAGAAAATATTGACCTTTGCATATTAGAGTATTGAGTATCCTTTTTTTTATTATCTCACTGAAATATTCATGTAGATCAAAAAACTGGTGCAATATCTTTGTAAAATAACCTTAAAATATTTCACTTTGTATTTACGTCCGAAAAATTAAAAAATCGTTAAGAGTTAAGAGCTAACGAAGTTTTTTTATTTAATTGACCATTGACACGTACATTTGGATACATACTAATATTGTTTAAGTGATAGTTTTTATTGCTTCTTCACTGCCTATTAAATAATATACATTGTTAAATATCCTGAATTCTTTATTACGAGTATTTGTTACTAAGAATTAATCTCGCATTTTTATGATTTTTGCTATCCATTTCTCTTAATAAACAAAGAAAACTTCGCCAAATCTACAAAAATGTCGAGTGATTTCATTTTGTATATATTTTAGCCGCGTATGTGATTTTGAGCTTCATATTTTCGATTTCTGTGTTATGAGTACGGGCGCCGAGATGTTTGCCTCGTACATTCATCACCACTGTTGACATTCGCTATTTTTTTTTGTACAGCTCTGGTTATTTTTAGTTTGAAATTTTCAGTTCCGATGTTTTCGCAGCTGCTTTATTATTTAGGCGTGTTAGGTTTCACGGCTGGTTACGCAATGCTCTCGATTTTATTCCAGCTATATAATTTTTTATATACGTTTACATGGATATATTTATTATCTTTGATAAGTTATTTCGAAAATATATATACAGGATCTATGTCAATCGAAATATTATATACCAGTTTTTAATGCCGCTATTAGAAGTAAAATTATTACATCGCAAAATTTCTAACTATATTTTCCTTTGTAAATATGTTGAATAGTAGTCGTTTTTCAACCTACTTTTTTATTGTAGTTCAAAGTAAAACGTGCGTTTGTATAATTTACTGTCAATCCAATTCTCTTTAATAGTAATTTAGTTGGACTTTAGATGATATCGATTTGGATGTTTTATATATATCAATTAAATTATAAATCATCTTTTTTCGTACCACTCATATAAATGCAAAAGGTTATTAGATGCTAAGATTATTAGAATATTAACAATTTGAACACGCGATATTAAAGTTTATTTCGTTCATTTCCTTAACATGATAGGAATTAGAGGCAATCATGGCAGGTTGATGGGAGCCGCGATTGAATCTGTTCGACGTGACTGTGGTTGTGGTAGCACTCCGATATATAATCAAAGGTACGGGTTCGTCGACCCTCGTCTCAGCCTGAAATGTTCAGTTTTAATCCAATTATCTCTCCGCGATAAATAAACAAATAAAATCAACCAAATTGCTCTTGTTAAGTTGATTTATTTTGCACTTAACGTTGTTTGTTTGAAAGCCGGGTGACGGATGCCTTTACGTTTCTAGTGAAAACAATTCTCATATTAAATTATCATTATTCATCGTAAAATTCAAATGCATTATTTACATTCAGTCGCCTCTCATATACAGTCCGTGAAGAATATATTTAAATTAAATTATTCCGATGTTTATGCGATATATCATACTTCCTAATGGTTTGTAAACTAAGGATTTCCAGATTAAACTCCGCTTGAATAGTCTACCCGTACGTATTTTCGCCGCAACTTTGTATGATCGATCCGTTCTATGTTTAGACTCGTTAATAAATTTTATCATTGATTTAGAACTGTTTCATTCATAAGTATAATAAATTCAGTCGCAGATTTTTTTTTAATACTGTACTTCTTTATATGAAGTAATATTTTTCGGATTACTACGCGTGTTTTATTATTTATAAAAACTACAAATTCCCGACGTTTCGGTTACTTTGCAGCAAACGTGATCACGGGCAGACATAAGGTTGAGTCTTCCAAAACGCAAGCGTTAGCCAAAATTAACCTTACTGGTCTGTCCAAAGAGGAACCTGGCAATCAATTAGCTAAAACTGATGTTATCCTTATCATGTTATCTGAGATAGAAGATTTGCGAGATTTAAAGGTCCGTCACATGACGCATACTTAAATGATTTAAAAGCCTTTAGGAAAAACTGGTTAAAATACTGATGGTTACTTAATATAGAGTATCAAAGGTAACAAATAAAGTATAGATATATAGGATACTTTCGTTGGATAATAGGAATTTTACAGAACTTTTTGCTAAACGGATTTTTGGATCGTGGCTACTTGGAAAACATTCTTTAATTCTTCATAGTACGGTCTTCTAGGCATGGGACGGTAATGGCGTTCAATAGTCCTTAAAAACATAATAATTTAATGTAAAAAAGTTTACAGAAGCCGGGCTAATGAATTTGATCAGTAGTTTTTTGAAGAAATTGAATTTGAATTAATTTGAATTTGAACACAAGGATTAATAAAGAAATTGTATGTATTTCAATTTTAGAAATATTCTTGAGTTAAAAAACAAGTTGCTACAGACTATAAATTACGAGTAGAACAACTAATCTACATTTATTATGTGCTCTAAGTCTCCTGGGATCACTAAGTCTGAGCTGAGATACTTCTAAAATTTTAAATGAGGCTTTTGACTATCAAATCATTAGTCAATTGATGACTGAGGGGCTTGCCTACGTTTAGTGTATATTCGTATTAAGGAGCATGTGGACTAAATTAATGAACGAAATTCCCATATATTCTAGAAGTTTATATGAAAAGCAAAAAGTGTGTCCCTTTATATTTACTTTCGACATTTAAATTTTGCTACCTTTGCACAGGGTAGTCAAAATGAAGAAAGAAGATGCTTTCAGCAAAGTCATCCTTCTTTTAAAAGGGGTCTGATATTGTAGGAGGCTGAAAGAGCGTTACACTCCTCAGTTCATATTCCTGCTAAGCGAATAACATTAATTCTTCTGGCATCAGCAACGTATTCACGTCGGTTCCTCATGTACGAGTGTTTTTTTTAATGGTAGAGGTGGCAAACGAGCAGGCGGCCTACTTGGTGGTCAGTAGTCACATTCGCCCTTGGACATCTGCAACAAATCAGATATGTTGCGAATGCGTTGCTGACCTTGATTGT